>NW_021177405.1:16342-19967 GCF_002162155.2 Triticum dicoccoides
AGCACAAATTTGCAATGAATAAAGCACTAGAACAAAAACTAATTGGACCAATGGAGGAGTCACATACCAAGGAACAATCTGCCCAAGCAGTTTTGCAAGAGGTGCTTTGAGCAAGGAGATCGAAAATCACAGCAACGGGGGCTGGAACTCGTGCTTGAGTTGGTTTTTCGTGTTTGTGTGAGGCAAAGGAAGAAGATGGGTGCAGGAATAAGTGGAGGAGGGTCATCATGGGCCCACGAGGCAGGGGGGCGCTCCCAGGGGGGTAGGGCGCGCCCTCCACCCTTGTGACCAGGTGGCAGCTCCCCCCGTGGTAATTTTTGCACAGTAAATCCTCAAATATTCCCGAAAAATCATATTAAATTGGCACGGCATTCTGAGGACTTTTATTTTCGGGATATTTTTATATTGCATGGATAAGTCAGGAGACAGACGGAAAAATACTATTTTACTTTATTTCTACTAAATAACAGAAAATATAAAGAGGGTACAGAAGGTTGTGCTTCTAGTTTCATACATCTCGTGATCATCAAAATGAACCCGCTAACAAGGTTGATCAAGTCTTGTTAACAAACTCATTCCGAATAATCACGGAACCGGGGAAATTTTGAATGACACTAAGTTACCTCAACGGGGATATGAAAATCCCCAACAATAAGAATATCATACTTTTTCTTGACATTAGGGAGAGGGAATTCAAAACCTCCAAATATAATCGATGGAATTTTTCCAATAGAGTTGATACTATAAACTTGAGTTTGTTTCCTCGGAAAATGTACCGTGTGCTCATTGCCATTAACATGAAAAGTGACATTGCCTTTGGTGCAATCAATAACGGCCCCTGCAGTATTAAGGAAAGATCTTCCAAGAATAATAGACATACTATCATCCTCGGGAATATCAAGAACAACAAAGTCCGTTAAAATAGTAACGTTTGCAACCACAACAGGCACATCCTCACAAATACCGACAGGTATAGCAGTTGATTTATCAGCCATTTGCAAAGATATTTCAGTAGGTGTCAACTTATTTAAGTCAAGTCTACGATATAAAGACAGAGGCATAACACTGACGCCGGCTCCAAGATCACATAAAGCAGTTTTAACATAATTCCTCTTAATGGAGCATGGTATAGTAGGTACTCCTGGATCTCCAAGTTTCTTTGGTATTCCACCTTTAAAGGTATAATTAGCAAGCATG
This sequence comes from Triticum dicoccoides, assembly GCF_002162155.2. Taxonomy (NCBI): domain Eukaryota; kingdom Viridiplantae; phylum Streptophyta; class Magnoliopsida; order Poales; family Poaceae; genus Triticum; species Triticum dicoccoides. The sequence continues at coordinate 17,540 of NW_021177405.1, forward strand.
GTGGAAATTTCAGCTTCAGGTATCTTTCTTTTATTAGTAATGATATCCTTCATATACTTAGCATAAGGATTTGTTTTGAGCACATCAGTTAATCGCATACGCAAAAAGATGGGTCTAATCATTTCAGCAAAGCGCTCAAAATCCTCACCATCCTTTTTCTTGGATGGTTTCGAAGGAAAAGGCATGGGTTTCTGAACCCATGGTTCCCTTTCTTTACCATGTTTCCTAGCAACGAAGTCTCTTTTATCATAACGTTGATTCTTTGATTGTGGGTTATCAAGATCAACAACAGCTTCAACTTCTACATCATTATCATTACTAGGTTGAGGATCAACATGAACATTATCATTAAAATTATCACTAGGTTCATGTTCATCACCTGATTGTGTTTCAGCATCAAAAATAGAGATATCATTTGGATTCTCAGGTGGTTCAGCAATAGGTTCACTAGAAGTTTGCAAAGTCCGATCATTTTTCTTTTTCTTCCTCTTAGAAGAACTAGGTACATCAATATTGTTTCTCTGAGAATCTTGCTCGATTCTCTTAGGGTGGCCTTCAGGATACAAAGGTTCCTGAGTCATTCTACCAGTTCTAGTAGCCACTCTAACAGCATAATCATTTTTCTTACTATTCATTTCATCAAACACTTCTTTCTAAGCTTTAAGTACTTGTTCTACATGAGTGGTAACCATAGAAGCATGTTTGCTAACAAGTTTAAGTTCACCTCTAATATCAGCCATATAATCACCCAAGCGTTTAATCATAAAGGTATTTTGTTTTAATTGTCTACCAAAATAAGCATTAAAGTCATCTTGCTTAAACATAAAGTCATCAAACTCATCCAAGCACTGACTAGCAATTTTAGTAGGAGGGACTTCAGCTTTATCATATCTATAGAGAGAATTTACCTTTACTACCTGTGTCGGGATATCGGGAGGTTCTTCGGTAAATAAGTAATTGAGATCATATACTTCTTCAACAGGCGGTAAATTAAGACCATATATTTCTTCAATAGGAGGTAAATTCTTAACATCTTCAGCTTTAATACCTTTTTCTTTCATAGATTTCTTTGCTTCTTGCATATCTTCGGGACTGAGAAATAGAACACATCTCTTCTTCGGAGTTGGTTTAGGAATAGGCTCAGTAATTGGCTCAGGAACTGGCTCAGGAGGTAGCTCGGGAGGTGCCCAATTATTTTCATTTGCCAACATATTATTCAATAGAATTTCAGCGCCATCCGGTGTTCTTTCCCTGAAAAGAGAACCAGCACAACTATCCAGGTAATCTCTGGAAGCATCAGTTAGTCCATCATAAAAGATATCAAATATTCAGGTTTCTTAAGAGGATGATCAGGCAAAGCATTAAGTAACTTGAGAAGCCTCCCCCAAGCTTGTGGGAGACTCTCTTCTTCAGTTTGCACAAAGTTGTATATTTCCCTCAAAGCAGCTTGTTTCTTATGAGCAGGGAAATATTTAGCAAAGAAGTAATAAACCATATCCTGGGGACTTTGCACACAACCAGGATCAAGAGAATTAAACCATATCTTAGCATCACCCTTTAATGAGAACGGGAATATTTTGAGTAAATAAAGGTAGTGCGATCTCTCATTATTAGTAAACAGGGCAGCTATATCATCTAACTTAGTAAGATGTGCCACAACAGTTTCAGATTCATAGCCATAAAAAGGATCAGATTCAACCAAAGTAATTATATCTGGATCAACACAAAAATCATAATAATCATTATCGAGAACACAGATAGGTGAAGTAGCAAAAGCAGGGTCGGGTTTCATTCTATCTCTAAAAGATTCTTTACTCCATTTAACTAGCAACCTCTTAAGTTCATGTCTATCCTGGCAAGCAAGAATAGTTGTAGAAGATCCAGCATAAAAAAGATAACCCTCAGGAATAGCGGGCATATTTTCATCATCACTAACATCATCGTGTTCAGGTTCAATAATTTCTCTTTCTCTAGACCTAGCAATTTGCTCATCAAGAAATTCACCAAGGGGCACAGTAGTATCAAGCATAGAAGTAGTTTCATCATAAGTATCATGCATAGCAGAAGTGGCATCATCAATAACATGCGACATATCAAAATTCACAGCAGTAACAGGTTTAGGTGTCGCAAACTTACTCATAACAGAAGGAGAATCTAGTGCAAGGCTAGATGACAGTCCCTTACCTCCCCTCGTAGTTGAGGGCAAAATAGTAGTTCGATCATCTTTCAAGTTCTTCATAGTGTCCAACAGATATAAATCCCAAGTGACTCAAAGAATAGAGTTATGCTCCCCGGCAACGGTGCCAGAAAAAGGTCTTGATAACCCACAAGTATAGGGGATTGCAACGGTTTTCGAGGGTAGAGTATTCAACCCAAATTTATTGATTCAACACAAGGGGAGCCAAAGAATATTCTCAAGTATTAGCAG
>NW_021177406.1:0-1204 GCF_002162155.2 Triticum dicoccoides
AATAGAACGTTGTCTACTATGCTTAGGGCTGTTTTGAAGAATAATAAGAAAATGTGGGAGGAATGCTTGCCTCATATTGAATTTGCTTATAATCGTTCATTGCATTCTACTACTAAGATGTGCCCTTTTGAAGTTGTGTATGGTTTCCTACCTCGTGCACCTATTGATTTGTGGCCTCTTCCATCTTCGGAGAAGGTTAATTTTGATGCTAAACAACGTGCTGAATTGATTTTAAAAATGCATGAGTTAACTAAGGAAAACATTGAGCGTATGAATGCTAAATATAAACTTGCTGGAGATAAGGGTAGAAAACATGTTGTGTTTGCACCTGGAGATCTTGTTTGGTTACATTTGCGTAAGGATAGATTTCCTGATTTGCGCAAATCAAAGCTAATGCCATGTGCTGATGGTCCCTTTAAGGTGTTAGAGAAAATAAATAATAATGCATATAAACTTGAGCTGCCTGCAGATTTTGGGGTTAGTCCCACTTTTAACATTGCAGATTTGAAGCCTTATTTGGGTGAGGAAGATGCGCTTCCGTCGAGGACGACTTCATTTCAAGAAGGGGAGGATGATGAGGACATCAATACAATTGTTACACCCACAGCCCCTGCTGCTATACATACTGGACCAATTACTAGAGCCCGTGCACGCCAACTAAATTACCAGGTACTTTCGTTTCTTGGTAATGATTCTAATGTTCATGAGAATATGATGCTGCCTAAATTGGATACATTTGTTTTGCTTACAAATGAAGGGCCTAGCTTGGAGAAGGATGAACATTGGAGCAAGAACAAGCATGGAGATGATGGCATGCGCAAGGGGAACAAGAACGGAGTTACAAGTGATGATTTCAGGACTTTGAAGCCACCATAATGGGTGCATGAAGCCTTGGACGAAATATACAAGATGCCACTTCATAAATTTCGTCCCGTGGCTATTTTAGGTGCTGCGTCACCTTATTATTGGGCCAGGCCCATGTAATTTCGAAATACATAAGTATAGGCTATTTTTAGAGTCCGTATGTGTGGGGAAACAAGAGATAGGGTTGATTTCGGACCCCTCCACCAAGGGCCACGAAATTCCCCCCTCTTCCTCCATATATACAGCCCTTAGGGCATCGTTTAGACTTTGGGGTTTTGTTTAGATTAAAAGTTCGCCATAGCTGCAACTTCACGTACTTCGTTTGTGTTCAACGACCAGA
>NW_021177407.1:0-667 GCF_002162155.2 Triticum dicoccoides
ACGCACCGGAGACGCGTCCCGCCTCTTCGGACATGCCACCACACCACCGCGCATGTATGAGGGCCCGGTGCGACGCTCCGGTGGCATTGCTACCCCCAGTGCCCCCGTCCCACCTAACCCTGTAGCGTTTGACCACGGGATCTAGCCCTTTGACTTTGCACGGACGGGCTTTGACCAGTGGACCTCCCCACCCGGTTGTGTTAGGTCAGCCCATAGGAACACTTTGGAGCAACATCCGGGCCAGACCCACAGCAAGATCCCCTCCGTGTAGACCCCACGCGTCCGTTTCCTCCCTCCAAGTGCCGGCGGCAGTGCTGTCCTTGAGGGGGGGCACACCCCGGACACGCTTGCCGGGCGTTTGCAACCGCCACAACACTTCCAGACTTGTGAGAGGCCGCCTACGTAAGATTTGGCGGCATGCTAGCCCCCGGAGGCCGCCGACCACAGCCGTAGACGCGCGAAGGGCAATCCGCATAGAGGGAATTTTTCGGATACTTCTCCATCACCAAAAATTATGAAAAAATACCATCTTTCCTATAGCACATGTGCCCATGTCGTGCAAAAAAACTCTTGATTTTATCGCGCTCTGAGTATTTAGTAATATAGACGCCGCATCGTTACCGCAGAACGTCTACTACCGTGTCATCGCCGTTCGTGAGGGGGGGGG
>NW_021177408.1:0-708 GCF_002162155.2 Triticum dicoccoides
AAACTGGACAATCTCTTTCGGAGTATCAGAGTTTCGGACGAGAACTCATCTGCTGCACGGGCACTTCAATGTTTTTTAAACTTATTTGAACTCCGGACTTCTTTTGTGTTCAGTATGCAGCATTCAAAGCGACGTCATCAATTTCCAACATGTTCTGACACCATTTGTTGTTTTTCGGTCATTTACCTAATAGTTTGGAGAGCTAAATGACCGTGAAATTGAAAATCACTACAAAATGAACTCTGAAAATGTTGAAACTTGGCATGGTATCATCATTTCACCCGCATAGCATGTGCGAAAGAGTAGAGAGGGTCACGGCAAAAACTGGACGCACTTCATGTACAAAACTGGACAAACTCTTTCGGAGTATCAGGGTTTCAGACGAGAACTCATCTGTTACGCGGGCACTTCAATGTTTTTTAAACTTATTTGAACTCCCGACTTCTTTTGTGTTCAGTATGCAACATTCAAAGCGACGTCATCAATTTCCAACATGTTCTGACATCATTTGTTGTTTTTCGGTCATTTACCTAATTGTTTAGAGAGCTAAATGACCGTGAAATTGAAAATCACTACAAAATGAACTCTGAAAATGTTGAAACTTGGCATGGTATCATCATTTTACCCGCATAGCATGTGCGAAATAGTAGAGAGGGTCACGGCGAAAACTGGATGCACTTTGTGTATAAACTGGACAAACTCTTTCTG
>NW_021177410.1:0-1831 GCF_002162155.2 Triticum dicoccoides
GAGAAGGGACCCCTAAAGAAGAACAGAGAAAGGAAGTTGAAAACACACAAATTAGATCCTTCCATTAGTTTAGCAAGATCACCATATCTGCCCGGTTCTATAGGTGTGTAGCACTGCAATTTTTTGTTCTAATGGTTTAGCTAAAAAAACAGAATAATTTAAACAATCATGACAAGAAATTCAGAGACAGATGTAAACTTACATCAATTGCTTCGTGCGTATCAGGTTTACCCTTGGTAACATTTTCTCCCACTCTCTGATATCCTGTGACTATAGACCATAAGAAAGTTCATTTACATATGTAGTGGTTTTCCAAGGACCAAACAACAAGCTACAAGAAAAGCTAAGTTTTTATTTAGATATCACACCTATAACCACTTTGAGGAGTCGTTTTGATCTTCAGTTTTTCCTCACGAGGGGGCTGAAAGAACATGCATGTGACGTCCCTGACTTCCATCATTAGCGAGTCCAAAATCCCATGGCCTTTCTGTTGATAATACACAGTCATCATTTGGCATGGTTAATTAGGACTCAACAGATGAGTTGAGCAGCATCTAGAACCAGTTTTGCTCATAAAACAGAAGGGGAAAGACCAGATGCACACAACAACTGAACATGACACACACACACACACAGACACACACACACAGTATTTTACACTCTACTACTGGTGACAGCACAGTATTTTGTTTGTAAACTGTTGATGCTGTTTATTTCCATGTTTAGTTGAGATACCACAACAACATAAAAGTTAGTATACATAGTTTGCTTACAGGTCCAAATTACTTGGCATCACAAAGTTGAACGAGCGGTTACCACATAGAAGAATCCGGCCTCCCTGCAAGCGTCGTCCAGCATACTTTTGGTCGGCCATGTCAGGGTCGTCGATCTTGTCGACGAGCGGGCTGATACCTGATCATGCAAAGAGGAAAACAGAGCTCACTTTTTAGATAAACAAACAGTGCATCTGCTGCCTAGGGCGAGAAATCTCCGTAACACGATTGGCACGGAAAAGAGAAATTTCCAAGGATAAACATGTATCGATCAGAGCCGGATGTCCTCAAGGAGAACAACTTCTTCCGTCACACTCCAACATCCAGTCTGCAGCAACCTATGTTCTGAATAACTCACGAACGCACTGCAGAATTTCTCTTTCAGAAAAGATGGGGAACTGAGCCTGGATTCCTCCCGTCACTGTCAGCAGTCCGACAACGTTCGCCAACTCTGATCGCAAAACAGCAATCCAGGGGCAAATCAGGCCGGTTATATAGGCCTTTGCCAAAAGGCCTTCTTTGTTTAGGCCCACGGAAGAGGCTGGTTTGGTGGCATTGCAACGTCCGCTGCAGGTCGTTAGTTTAGTACCACCTCGCTTAGCGAGGAGGGGACGGGAGGGCGAGGAGGGTACAAGTAGAGGGGCAGGGCAACAGATCAAATTATACCTTTCTCGGCCTTTTGGCTAAGATCAAGTGTAGTATCTGTTCTTATCAGTTTAATATCTGATATGTGGGCCATGTGCTCACAACGATATTAAATTTATTTTTTATGGGGGAGGGGCCACCACAATGGCTTGCCATTGGGTCCTTCAGGTGTCGCCTAGTGTGTTGCACTACTGCCTGGGCAGGCGTACCCCAACCAAATTAAGTTTAAATTTTAATATCTTGAGATGAGATTGAGATGAAGATGCTTGAAACTCAATCTGTGTCCAAGCCTTTGAGGTGAAGCATTCGGTTTGTTGTTTGTTGCTGCCAGTTTGTAGCACAGGACGGTGACCACAACACCTCGTCAGCCCCTCTTCTGCTATTACATTCAGAGAGCACATGAATAACCCACT
>NW_021177411.1:0-1953 GCF_002162155.2 Triticum dicoccoides
CTGGGGGTTCTGTCATCCCCATTTCAGGTTTCTGATGAAAGAATAAACATGATGCAACACTCTAATGCATGAACTAGCTAGGGTGTGACAACTCACCCCCACTCAAAAGAATCTCGTCCCGAGATTTGGGTTCCTCTGGGAAGAAGGCGGGATACTCGAGTCGAAGACGATCCTCCCTTTCCCAAGTTGCTTCATCCTCAGAATGGTGCAACCATTGAACTTTGAGAAACTTGATATTATGACGTCGAGTGGTACGCTCGGCCTGATCGAGGATACAAATGGGATGCTCTCGATACGTGAGATTATCTTGGAGATCAAGCGTTTCGTGGTCCACTCCACGGATAGGATCCGAGAAGCAACGCCTGAGTTGAGAAACGTGGAAGACATCGTGGACTCTGGAGAGATGCGGAGGTAGTTCCAACTGGTAGGCAACTTCCCTTCATTTAGCGAGAATACGAAAAGGTCCAATGTAACGGGGAGCCAATTTGCCTTTGATACCGAAACGATGGGTTCCCTTCAGAGGAGTAACCCGAAGGTAAGCCTTCTCGTCAACCTCGAAAGTCATAGCCTTATGTTTTCGGTCATATTGACTCTTTTGACGAGATTGGGCTGTTTTCAACTTTTCACGAACGATGCGAACTTGCTCTTCTGCTTCCTGAATCATATCCGGGCCAAAGAATTGTTTTTCCCCGGTTTCTGACCAGTTAAGGGGTGTTCGACACCGTCGTCCATAGAGAACTTCAAAAGGGGCTTTACCCAAGCTAGATTGATAGCTGTTGTTGTAAGCGAATTCGGCAAATGGAAGGCACTTCTCCCAATCCATTCCGAATGAGATAATAGAGGCTCGAAGCATGTCTTCTAGGATCTGGTTGACGCGTTCTACTTGACCACTAGATTGAGGGTGAAAAGCGGTGCTAAAAGAAAGGCGGGTTCCCATAGCATTTTGGAAACTTTCCCAAAATCGAGAGGTGAAAAGACTTCCTCGATCCGAGTTAATTTCAAGAGGAACACCATGGAGAGACACTATTCGGGAGATGTACAAGTCTGCTAACTGACTAGCAGTTATACTCTCACGAACAGGTAAGAAATGGGCCACTTTGGAAAGACGATCGACAACGACGAAGATAGCATTATTCCCTCTCTTGGTCCTGGGAAAACCGGTAATGAAATCCATACCAATTTTATCCCATTTCCATTCAGGAATAGCTAAGGGTTGAAGGGTGCCAGCAGGCCGTTGATGCTCTGCTTTTACACGACGGCAGACGTTGCAATTAGCAATATACTGAGCAATTTCTCTCTTCATCCTAGTCCACCAGAACCTCTAGCATAGGTCCTGATACATCTTAGTACTACCGGGATGAATAGTGAGAGGAGATTCATGAGCTTCCTTAAGGATCAATCGCCTCAGGTTTCGCACTTTGGGAACCACTAGTCGATTCCCGAAGTATACGACCCCTTGATCATCAATGGAGAAACAATTCACAACTCCTTTCTTGATGTTTCTCCTGATGCGGGAAATTCCCGAATCTACCTTCTGTGCTTTGATGATCTTTTCCATAAGGGTAGGTTTCGCCACCAAGGTGGAAAGGAATCCTTGAGGAACAATGTGGAGATTAAGTTTCCGAAATTCCTCATGGAGAAGTGGTTGACTTTGTTGTAACATCAGGTTGTTACAATAAGATTTACGACTTAGCGCATCAGCCATGACGTTGGCTTTCCCTGGGGTGTAAGTTATTCCTAAGTCGAAATCTGTGATCAACTCGACCCAACGTCTTTGCCTGAGATTCAAATCCGGTTGGGTGAAGATGTACTTCAGACTTTGGTGATCAGTGAATATTTCGCAGCGATTACCAAGGAGGTAATGTCGCCAGGTTTTAAGTGCATAGACTACGGCTGCAAGCTCTAGATCATGAGTAGGATAATTCTCCTCATGTGGGTGCAATTGCCGTGAAG
>NW_021177412.1:0-1517 GCF_002162155.2 Triticum dicoccoides
TGTACGTGATCACAACTAGACATACACAACCTGCCGCAGCTTAGACTAAATGCATGACCGAAACTAATATGACGAAATACACATGATGAATACCTAGACAACAAGGTAAACTCTATCAATCACCCCCTTAACCTTGTTGTCATTTATTCGAACGCCTCCATGCCGATCTTCAAAGCAGCCCCGGCTCGGCGGCGGCGGTCGCGTAGGCGAGAAGCGCCCGCTGCTTCCTTGGCTTGGTGCAGTTCTTGGAGTAATGCCCGTACTCTTGACAGTTGTAGCAACGCACCTTGCGTATGTCGAAGTTGCCGTTCTTCTTGCCGGTGCCGCTGCGGTGGCGAGCAAGCCACTCCTCCTCCGTGAGGAGCAGGCGGCTCCCACCATCCTGGTCGTAGTTGTTGGCGCCCTCGTCCAAGTCACTCCGGTCCTCCGCCGTTTTGAGCCTTCCCACAAGCTCTTCCATGGACATAGTTTTAAGATCAAGAAGTTGTTCAATGGCAATAGCTACCTGGGTATACTTGAACGGCATGATGCAGAGAAGCTTCTTCACGACCTTCACCTCGTCGAGGTTCTCGCCGAGCATGCGCAGCTTGTTGGCAATCCCGTTCATGCGCATGGCGAGCTCATTGAGGGTCTCGCCGCTCCTCATGCGGACGGCATCAAACTCCTTCAGGAGAGTCTGCGCCTTGGCCTCACGGATGCGGGCATCGCCGACCCGCATGATCTTGATGGCATCCCATGCCTCCTTTGTCGTCACCTTCATAGCAAGCATGGAGTGCATCTCCTCCGGCACGGCTCACAGAATTGCCGCAAGCGCCGCCCTGTACTGGCTGAATGTCCCGCCTCCCTCGATGGCATCCCACACGCGTTGGGCCTCCATGTTCACCTTCATGATCAACAACCACTCGAAGTAGTTCGTCGCCGTCAGTGGCGGGTAGACGACGATGCTGCTGGCCTGGCGGACGACTTCCTACTGCACCACCACCTCGCGGCAGCCACGCCGCGTCGGGCTCCAGCCTCGGCGCACCACCGGTGAGGCCGAGACACGGCGGCGACCCGGCGACGGAGTGCGCGAACCTTCAGTCACCATGGCTCTGAATACCAAATGTTGGAACAGCTCGAGGAGGTAGAAGAAAGGACACACACAAGAGCTTGAGGTAGAAGAAGAGCACACAGTGAGTTTTGCGGCACCGCACACACTTGTGCCTTTTCTCTGTTTTTTCTCAACACACACAACTGATTACAAAGTCTTTTAATAGAGACACACACGTACTACTCCCTGCTATGTACTGTCTGATCCGCTATTTTCTCTCCACTAGCCGGTAGCATGGCCACGAGTAACAACCTCTTTGACATGGCCACACGATTCAGCCGGGGTCACGCTTATCTCCTAACTACTCGGTCCACATCTAAGCCACTATTGGCTATACAGCACATTCATGCAACGGAAATACGCGTACGTGCATGCTACTAACCTGATGGACGCCCGCACATGCATCCATTCTCTACTGACTTCCTCC
>NW_021177413.1:0-1225 GCF_002162155.2 Triticum dicoccoides
CCTCGCTAAACCCTGAGCAGAGGCTTGCATACGACGAGATACTGGCAACAGTCGATGCTGGTGATGGGGGTGTATTCTTTGTCGATGGCCCGGGAGGCACTGGGAAGACCTTCCTATACAAGGCACTGCTCGCAAAGGTTCGAGGCGAGGGCAAGATCGTGGTGGCTACGGCGACGTCGGGCGTCGCGGCTTCCATCATGCCTGGAGGAAGGACAGCCCACTCGAGGTTCAAGATCCCACTCAGCATTGAAGATGGGGGGTCGTGCAACTTCACCAAGCAAAGTGGAACGGCCAAGCTCCTGCACATGGCTTCACTCATCCTATGGGACGAGGCCACCATGACGAAGCGACAAGCGGTTGAGGCACTGGACAATAGCATGCGGGACATCATGGGACGACGGGACCGACTATTCGGGGGAAAGACTGTCGTGTTCGGTGGGGACTTCAGGCAGGTGCTTCCGGTCGTCAGGAAGGGGTCACGGGGTCAGATAATTGATGCGACCTTGCGGAGTTCGTACATATGGAAGGGCATGCGCCACCTAAGGCTCCTGACCAACATGAGGGCGCATAATGACCCGTGGTTCGCAGATTACTTGCTAAGGGTAGGCAACGGCACCGAGGAAACCGACGAGGAAGGCAACATAAGGCTCCCAGAAGATATTTGTGTGCAGCCAACAGAAGACGGCGTTGACCTAGAGAAGCTAATCGACCATGTATTTCCTGCTCTAGACGACAACATGGCTGATCCAAATTACATGACATCTCGAGCGATCCTCTCCACCAAGAACGACAACATTGATAAGGTAAACACACGCATGATAGAGCGCTTCCAGGGCGAAGAGAAGATCTACCACAGTTTTGATATTGCAGAGGATGATCCACATGGCTACTATGCCCCCGAGTTCCTGAACAACCTAACTCCCAACGGGCTGCCTCCGCATGCGCTCAAACTGAAGTTAAATTGCCCCGTTATACTGTTGAGAAACATTGATCCAGCTAATGGGTTGTGTAACGGCACAAGGCTTGTGGTCCGGGGTTTCCAAAGGAACGCCATCGACGCAGAAATCGTGCTAGGACAACATGCTGGTAGGAGGGTGTTCCTTCCTCGGATACCTCTCTGCCCATCCGATGACGATATATTCCCTTTCAAGTTCAAGAGGAAGCAGTTCCCTATTAGGCTCAGTTTTGCCATGACAATCAACAAGGCACAAGGGCAGACCATCCC
>NW_021177414.1:0-1686 GCF_002162155.2 Triticum dicoccoides
TGCTGAATTGATTTTAAAAATGCATGAGTTAACTAAGGAAAACATTGAGCGTATGAATGCTAAATATAAACTTGCTGGAGATAAGGGTAGAAAACATGTTGTGTTTGCACCTGGAGATCTTGTTTGGTTACATTTGCGTAAGGATAGATTTCCTGATTTGCGCAAATCAAAGTTAATGCCATGTGCTGATGGTCCCTTTAAGATGTTAGAGAAAATAAATGATAATGCATATAAACTTGAGCTGCCTGCAGATTTTGGGGTTAGTCCCACTTTTAACATTGCAGATTTGAAGCCTTATTTGGGTGAGGAAGATGAGTTTCCGTCGAGGACGACTTCATTTCAAGAAGGGGAGGATGATGAGGACATCAATACCATTGTTACACCCACAGGCCCGGCTGCTATACATACTGGACCAATTACTAGAGCTCGCGCACGCCAACTAAATTACCAGGTACTTTCGTTTCTTGGTAATGATTCTAATGTTCATGAGAATATGATGCTGCCTAAATTGGATACATTTGTTTTGCTTACAAATTAAGGGCCTAGCTTGGAGAAGGATGAACATCGGAGCAAGAACAAGCATGGAGATGATGGCATGCGCAAGGGGAACAAGAACGGAGTTACAAGTGATGATTTCAGGACTTTGAAGCCACCATAATGGGTGCATGAAGCCTTGGACGAAATATATGAGATGCCACTTCATAAATTTCGTCCCGAGGCTATTTTAGGTGCTGCGTCACCTTATTATTGGGCCAGGCCCATGTAATTTCGAAATACATAAGTATAGGCTATTTTTAGAGTCCGTATGTGTGGGGAAACAAGAGATAGGGTTGATTTAGGACCCCTCCACCAAGGGCCACGAAATTCCCCCCTCTTCCTCCATATATACAGCCCTTAGGGCATCGTTTAGACTTTGGGTTTTGTTTAGATTAAAAGTTCGCCATAGCTGCAACTTCGCGTACTTCGTTTGTGTTCAACGAGCAGACAAAGGCGTCACAGAACCCCACCTTGATCAATAAAGCTTTCATCTTATATTCGCAATATCCAGATTGCAATCTTAGTTTCTTGCTTGTTCTTCGTTTGCTCGCAGGAAACAGACCCTCGTGGTCAGGTTGATCGTGCTCCGGCGTGGTCAATAACCTCTCGGAGTTGGTTTAGCGATTGCTAAGGCGCGACGTCCTCGCACGTTCGTAGTCAGATCGTCAAAGTCGACTTCCACCAAAGCGATATCCATCATCTCATCGAAAGACGGGACACCTTTGCCTCTATCACATACTTTTCTGAAAAATTGAGTGGGCCTAGTCTGAATTATTCTACTTATGATAAAGAATTATATGCTCTTGTTCGGACTTTAGAAACATGGCAACATTATTTATGGCCCAAAGAATTTGTTATACATTCTGATCATGAATCTTTGAAACGTATTAAAAGTCAAGCTAAACTGAATCGTAGACATGCTAAATGGGTTGAATTCATTGAGACTTTTCCTTATGCCATTAAACACAAGAAGGGAAAAGAAAATGTTATTGCTGATGCATTGTCTCGTCGCTATACTATGCTTTCACAACTTGACTTCAAAATATTTGGTTTGGAGACCATCAAAGATCAATATGTGCATGATGCTGATTTTAAAGATGTAATGCAGAATTGTAAAGAAGGAAGAATGTGGAACAAGTTTGTCGTTAT
>NW_021177415.1:0-1324 GCF_002162155.2 Triticum dicoccoides
AGAAAATACTTATTGCGTCAGCCTGACATCATCATGACGTCAGCAGGTCAACAGGGCGCCTCCAGGTCAAACCTGACCAGTGGGGTCCACTGGTCAGTGACCCAGGGCTGTTTAGCTCGCTGACAGGTGGGCCAGGTCAACGGCCACGTCAGCAGGGTCAACTCTGACTGGTGGGTCCCGTGTGTTTATTAACTAATCTAAACAGAAATAAAACGTAGATTATTTAGAGCGTGGGGCCCAGGTGTCAGTGAGCTAGGTGGGTTGGTTAGTGGGGTCATTAGCGCTAATTAAGTGACACGTCGACTTCGCCGGAGTTCGGCCGGCGACGACCAAAACTGCGGCGGGAGCTCGCCGGAGTGGCGCTGCGAGCGGTTTTGGGCCAAGCCAAGGGCACCAGAGGGTTGCCCTTGCTTGCGCGCATCCAAAGGAGGCATGCGGGAGGCGCGGGGTGGCCGGAGCTCGCCGAAGTGGAGGCCGCGGCGGCTGCCGGAGCTCGGGTTTGGGCGGAGCGAGGTTACGGAGCGCTAGGGGGCTGGCTGAGGGGCTATGCGGACTCCTGGGGCAGCTAGGAGCACGCTAGGCTCGTCGGACTGGCCGCAACAGCACGTCAGTGCCATGCCCGGCGTCCATGGTGGACGGCGGCGCTCGGTACGGTGACTACCATGGCTACTGCACGGGAAACCAACGGGGAGAGAGGGGAAACGTAGGAGAGCTCACGGAGGGGCTAGCGGAGGAGACGACGAAGTCGGGGAAGCTCTGGACGCGCCGAATCGGTGGAGTCGATCTCCAGGCACCGGAGGTGAAGACGACGATGCTCCGGTCGGCTGGGGCCTCTTCTGGTCGCGTGCATCGAGTGTGTTGCTCCACGGGGTCGTGGCGGAGCTCGGGTACGCAGAGAGGGAGCGAGGGAGTGGCTGTGGTTGCGGTGGTTGCGAGCGGCGGCGGCGGCGGCTCTCGGTGGGGAGAACAGAGGAGGGGGAGGAGCGAAGAAGAGTGAGGGAGAGAGGCAGGGAGATGCGTGGCACCACCAGAGAAGGCCAGGGCGTCGAGGGGGGGGGGCGGCAAGCAGGAGGTGGCCGAGGCGCGTGTGCGCGCACGGCGGCCACACGCCCTCCTGCCCACTGGCAGGAGGTTGAAGACAGTAGGAGAGAGGAAGAGGTGGGCTGGGCTGAGCTGGGCCGGTCCTGTTGGGCCACCAGGTAAGTGGACCAGGTGAGTACTGTTCCTTTTAATTTTTCTGTTCTGTTTCCCTTTTTATTTTATTTTGCCACTGTTTTCAAATTCAAAATAATTTCATACAGTGCCAAAACATTCTGAAATATTT
>NW_021177416.1:0-1066 GCF_002162155.2 Triticum dicoccoides
GCATATCGTGCGAGATTACCAAACTCTCTGCTATAGGCATCCACAGAAAGTCGGCCTTGGGTGAAACTGCAAAATTCTTCACGTTTACGGTCCATGAGACCCTCCGGAATGTGATGTTCACGGAAAGCCTCACTGAACTCAGCCCAAGTGGTGACATGGCCCGCTGGGCGCATGGCTCCATAATTCTCCCACCATAGACTGGCGGGGCCTTCAAGATGATATGCGGCGAAGGTGACCTTGTCAGCCTCCGCTACCAACGCGGAACGCAGCTTGTGAGAGATACTGCGAAGCCAGTCATCAGCGTCGAGAGGCTCGACGGAGTGGTGGAACGTGGGTGGATGCAATTTGATAAAATCACTGAGTGACACCACGTTAGCCCTCTGATGGTGTGCTGTATTCTGTTCTATACGCTCCAACAAACGGTTTGTCTCCCGCTTGTTTCTCTCAGCTTCCATCATAACCTCGGCTAGTGAAGGAGGATGAGGCAGATTTTCATTCCTGGCTTCACTGCCTTCGGCCTGCTCTTGGGAAGCAGGATTAGCGCGCGTGTTGACCATCCTAGGTAGACAAGACAATGATTTAGTCAGGATGGTAAAATTCTGACATAGGATACATAAGGTAAGGAATAACTCGAAATGCAAGATGATCATCCGTATGACATGGTAGATACAGAAACTGCTTCTTTATTCCATCGTCATGCACACCATACAAGGTTTAGTACAAGACCAAACAAAGTACTATTATGGTGAGAAAAGGATTACATCTCGTCAGAGGCATTCCAAGCTCCTATACATTATTTTCTACACCTCCGGAAAGAGTACAAACTAGGACATATCCCACGAGTCACGCGGAACGATAGATGACACAGCTAGTGCGAACTAGTGATGCTACCCCTAACTCAGACCGATCCGTAGTAGTCCTCATAAAAGTCACCTCCATAGCCTGGAAGCTCAACATGTTCATCCGGAAACAGACGATCTCGCGGAGCTTGTGGACCATAGGGGCTAGGATGAGGCCTTGGACCAACAAACGGTGGCCTGCGGGGACCGCGAGGTGGGGTGATGCC
>NW_021177417.1:0-944 GCF_002162155.2 Triticum dicoccoides
TTAACTGAAAGTACATAGTGGATGGTGGCTTGAGGTCGCGACGCGCTGGTAAAAAACCATCGGGGGGAAATATGCCAGCAAGGATGCTATGTGAGCCTGGAGAAGAAACAAATAATGAAGAGATGAAATTATGTGGTTGACGCTGCCACATCTTCATACACAGACGCCGCTAGGGAGAAGTCGCCTCGTGAAGTACATCGGGGCGAGGATGTGAAGGAAAACTGTTTTTATTCGAAGCCTCGAAGGCAAATTTTGTGAAGATATATTGATTCAGGGAAGATGAAGAGGAACCATCGGGATAGGCTTCTGAATATGGGCGACGTCACTACTCCGGCAGGCCGCTCAAATGCCTCCTCAATTAATGTTATGGAACGTGTGGGATAGTGGGAATTAACTGAAAGTACATAGTGGATGGTGGCTTGAAGTCGCGACGCGCTGGTAAAAAACCATCGGGGGGAAATATGCCAGCAAGGATGCTATGTGAGCCTGGAGAAGAAACAAATAATGAAGAGATGAAATTATGTGGTTGACGCTGCCACATCTTCATACACAGACGCCGCTAGGGAGAAGTCGCCTCGTGAAGTACATCGGGGCGAGGATGTGAAGGAAAACTGTTTTTATTCAAAGCCTTGAAGGCAAATTTTGTGAAGATATATTGATTCAGGGAAGATGAAGAGGAACCATCGGGATAGGCTTCTGAATATGGGCGACGTCACTACTCCGGCAGGCCGCTCAAATGCCTCCTCAATTAATCTTATGGAACGTGTGGGATAGTGGGAATTAACTGAAAGTACATAGTGGATGGTGGCTTGAGGTCGCGACGCGCTGGTAAAAAACCATCGGGGGGAAATATGCCAGCAAGGATGCTATGTGAGCCTGGAGAAGAAACAAATAATGAAGAGATGAACTGACGTGGTTGACGCTGCCACATCTTCATACACAGA
>NW_021177418.1:0-948 GCF_002162155.2 Triticum dicoccoides
ACTCGAGTACCCCGCCTTCTTCCCGGAGGAACCCAAATCTCGGGACGAGATTCTTTTGAGTGGGGGTGAGTTGTCACACCCTAGCTAGTCATGCATTAGAGTGTTGCATCATGTTTACTCTTTCATCAGAAACATTGAAATGGGGATCTGTGAAACCCTCAGAATCATTTTGAAAATGACCCAAATAAAAATTTCTCCAAAAGGGTCCAAGAAAATGCTCATGTTGATCTCTGAAAATATTGGACAGAGATAAAAATCAAACCAATATTTTTAGTGGCTCATGGACATTTATTTTGGGCATTTGGAATTAATGCATAAATATTTGCTTTGGAAATATATTTCTATATATATTAATATATGTCCAAATATTATGCCAATTATAAAGGAGCTCTGGAATAATATATCTAGCCCCTGAAAAATTTGGCATAAGTTAAATAAATGATTTCATATATTTTTTTTAAATCAAAACAAATGTCAGAAATTAGAAAACAGAAAAAAATAAAAGGGAGAAGCTTACCTGGGCTCCTCCACTGTGCAGCCCATCCAGCTGGCCGGCCCAGCCAGCAGGCGGCCCAGCCGCCTCCCTCCTCTGTCGTCTTCGTCCCGACAGAGGGAGGGGAGTGTGGCCGACGCGCGCGCCCGCCACCGTGCCACGCCACCTCTCTCCCTGCCTGCCTGCCCTCCCCTCCTCGCCTCGATGCCCTGGACGACGCCACGCCTCCCCCCCTGCTCTCTCTCACTCTCCCTCGGCTCTCCCCTCCTCTCCCTCGCTCTCTCTCTCACACGGCCGAACACCACCGTCGCCGCCGTTCGCCTTAGCAGCCGTCTCCGGCCACCCCTCGCTCCCCCGACTAGCTCAGAAGCTCCGCCACAACCCCCTCTTCCTCCCCACCGCTCCACGGGCCTCCGGAAGCCCTGCATCGCCGCCACGTCGCCGTTCCCCTCTTC
>NW_021177419.1:0-1037 GCF_002162155.2 Triticum dicoccoides
TCACATCGTATAGATTTATTATGAAGAATGGCGATCATTCTGTCTCCAATTCTTGCCCTTAGCTGCTTATTGCTTCCAAGAAGCTCCTTACGACTATCCATACATTTTTTCCATTCTTTGATTGTTATGTCTCCACTTCTTTTAGAAACCCAGTATGGACAGTTGAGATTCGTAGGACGACCTGGTTGTATGTTCAAAACATGAAGGCTACCATGCGTATACATCAGATGAGGCACACAATCATTTGGGATTACCTGTTGAAAAACATAATAATAACTTCGTAGTTAGCAATGATGTACTAGTTTTAGAAGTGTGCAAAAAGATGCACGGATGTTGTAATAGTAAAAAATAATCTTACCAGGGTATCTCCATGGTAGTTACCGTAGTTCAACACGTGCACTAGTGGCACGTATTGACCATAATGTTGAGGAGTTTGATTGTAGATATTGTAATTCTCAAGATCAGTACAAAATCCAACCAGATGATTTTTCTCCTGATAAGTTAATTCGGAGCCTTCGGTTTAGTACGTTCTGTCTACCATCTTTCGCACATTCTTTGAAGAATGAAAATAAGCTGTCAATGGAGATAAGTTGTCAACTATATATTTTGAAATAAACAATATAAATTACTTAATAACTATGTTTAGCTCACATGAGGGAAGAACGGGAGGTGTATCCACAAGGACCCAAATCGAAGGTGTCTCTTGCTCGATTGTAGGATCACCAAGATCCATGGTGACAAGCATACCCTCATCAAGACCATACATCTTGCAAAATGCATCCCAACTTTTTGCAACAAAAATGGGTTACACTCTGAGCATTGTACAGCTTTACTTGAAAATTCACACCATGATGGGTACTTAGGATAATTTTTTTGGTTTCAAAACTTTCATGGTCTTCAAAACCCATCCTCTTCAAGACATAGCGTCTTGCAAAGCATGCGATAAGCTAGTCGAATTGGAAAAGATGAAAAATACACGTTAAAATAGTTGAAGTCGTGCTTAATTACGAAAAAAACTATTGTCGTCGTTGCGTACT
>NW_021177420.1:0-563 GCF_002162155.2 Triticum dicoccoides
GCCGCCGACCCCCCGCACCCTCCCCCGCTCCACCGGCATTACTGTTTGATGATATTTTTTTAAAAAAATATTACTGTCTTATAAAAAAAATATTACTGTTATGATTTAAACAAGTTTGAACATATTTAAACACAAATAAGTATCAAACAACATTTTAAATGAAAAAAAAAATTGTGGAGCCTGGGAATCGAACCTAGGACCTCCTGGTGTGAGAACTGGCTGCTGACCAGTCGAGCTAGTAGAGGGAGCTTGATGTGGATCAGGTCAGGTGGAATATAACCTGTTGGCTCGAGCAGAAATTTTTTTTACTAATGGCGCACCAGGGTGAGGTGCGCCATTAGTGTGGATGTACTTATGGCGCACCGAGGTGTGGTGCGCCATTACTATTGTGCCGCCCCCATCCATAGTTCCTCCCCGGCGGCCCACCTAGCTATCCCCTCTCTCTCCCTCGCCCTCACCCTCGATCCCCTTCCCCGACGCCGCTGCCCCGCCGCCTCGACGCCGCCCCGACGCCGCTGCCCCGCCGCCTCGACGCCGCCCCGACGCCTCTGCCCCGCCGCCTC
>NW_021177421.1:0-1374 GCF_002162155.2 Triticum dicoccoides
TGCTTCACGGACAGGTACTCTGGAACGTCTCCGGAGCAGGACCTATCGAGAAGGAACGGTGCCGGCAATCAAAACACAATCATATGCAACAATATGATGCATGAACATGGCATGTAGATGTGATGCTGTTGAGCTAATGCAACTAGTGTTCACTTGGTTTGAAGTCCATTTGAACCAAAGGTTCAAATGCATTTCTAAATTAAGTCTCTTATATATGCCATAATGTGTTTTCCCATATTCAGCATGTATAAGTTTGTTTTTCATGCATGAAACTAGTACAGATGGAAAGATGGCATTTTTCTGATAATTTTTCATATATAAATTATTTCAATCTGAGCTACGGTTGAATTTCTATGAATTTTTGAAGTTTAAATCAATTTCTGGAATTTTCTGATTAAATTTAAATCCAGAAATTATATACTGCGCCAGCATGACGTCAGCACGACGTCAGCGGGTCAACGCGGCTGTCCAGGGTCAAACCTGACGTGTCGGTCCCACACGTCAGTGACACTGGGGTTAACCCCGAGTCAAACCCGGGCTGACTAGCTTTGACTAAACCCTGGGCCCACTGGTCAGCGTCAGTAGGTGGGGGATTAGTGACTAATTAGCTAAGCCACGTCAGCCCGCCGGAGTTCTGGCCGGCGGCGACCATTAGCGCGGTGGCGACTCGCCGGACTTGCGTTACAGACGGCGTTTGATCGCGCGAAGACCACCGGGGCGTAGCCCGTCGTCGTCCGCATCCAGGGGAGCTGGTGGGGGGCTGCGGGGGCACCGGAGCTCACCGGAGCAAAGCTCACGGCAGCGGCCGGAGTTCGGGATAGCGCGGGTGTGGGGCTGCAGCTCGCGTTCGAGCGAACGGAGGGCACAGGCGGTAGCTACAAGGCAGCAGGAGCACATCGAGCTATCTACACGAGGCGGAGGTGCTCGGGGGCACGGAGCTCGCCGGCCATGGCGGACGGCGGCTTCGGGCGCTCGCGGGGCAGCGGCTACAGGGCACGCGCGAGAGAGAGAGGTGAGGGGAAAGGAAGAGGGGCTCACGGCGGACTCGCAGAGCAGGCCGGTGTGCTCGGGGACGTCCTGCGTCCGGCGAATCGACGGCGATGGCGGCGAGGTCGATCTCCAGCGTCGGTGGTGAAGAAGACGACGGCGTCGGCGATGGAGCGCGTCCGGAGGTGCGTGGCTTGACGAGGAGGTAGAGGGGGTCGCGGCGGAGCTCGGGGGCTCTACGGAGGGGCGAGGGGACGGCGGGGAGCGCGTCGGTGGCGAGCTGCGGCGGCGGCAGTGCTTCGGGTGAGAGGGAGAGAGAGCAGGGGAAGAGGAGGAGGGCGAGGGAGAGTGAGAGCGGTGCGGGGCAGCTGCGTGGCTTCGTCCGGG
>NW_021177422.1:0-1974 GCF_002162155.2 Triticum dicoccoides
AAAAAAAAGAAGAAAGGCCAAAGAAAAAAAAGGAAATAGAAAAAAAGAGAAAAAAAGGAAAAAAATAAAATCAGAGAAAAAGGGAGAAGGGACAATGGTACTATCTCTTTTTCCACACTTGTGCTTCAAAGTAGCACCATGATCTTCATGATAGAGAGTCCCCTATATTGTCACTTTCATATAATAGTGGGAATTTTTCATTATAGAACTTGGCTTGTATATTCCAATGATGGGCTTCCTCAAAATGCCCTAGGTCTTCGTGAGCAAGCAAGTTGGATGCACACCCACTTAGTTCTTTTTTTGAGCATTCATATATTTATAGCTCTAGTGCATCCGTTGCATGGCAATCCCTACTCACTCACATTGATATCTATTGATGGGCATCTCCATAGCCCGTTGATACGCCTAGTTGATGTGAGACTGTCTTCTCCCTCTTTTTGTCCTCACAACCACCATCTTTTACCACCCAAGTGCTATGTCCATGGCTTACACTCATGTATTGCATAAGAGTTGAAAAAAGCTGAAGCGCGTTAAAAAGTATGAAACAATTGCTCGGCTCGTCATCGGGGTCGTGCATGATGGGAGTATTTTGTGTAATGCAGATGAAGCATGGCCTAACTATATGATTTTGTAGGGATAAGCTTTCTTTGGCTATGCTATTTTGATAGGACATGACTATTTGTTAGTATGCTTTGAAGCATTATTATTTTTATGTTTTATAAGATTTTATCTTGAATCATTTGGATCTGAACATTCATGCCACCATAAAGAAAATTACATTGAGAATTATGCTAGGTAGCATTCCACATCAAAAATTCTGTTTCTATCATTTACCTACTTGAGGACGAGCAGGAATTAAGCTTGGGGATGCTTGATACGTCTCCAACGTATCTATAATTTTTGATTGTTCCATGCTGTTATATTACCCCTTTTGGATGTTTATGGGCTTAATTTTACACATTTATATCATTCTTGGGACTAACCTACTAACCGGAGGCCCAGCCCGTATTGCTATTTTTTTCCTATTTCAGTATTTCGAAGAAAAGGAATATCAAACGGAGTCCAAATGGAATGAAACCTTCGGGAGCGTGATTTTTGGAATGAACGTGATCCAGAGGACTTGGAGTGCAAGTCAAGAAGTAGTCGAGGTGGCCATGAGAGGGTAGGGCGCGCCCACCCCTATAGGGAGCGCCCCCTGTCTCGTGGGCCCCTCGGGCGGCCACCGACGTACTTCTTCCTCCTATGTAATCCTACGTACCCCGAAAACATCCAGGGAGACACTGAAACACAATTTCCACCGCCGTAACCTTCTGTATCCACGAGATCCCATCTTGGAGCCATCGCCGGCGCTCCACTGGAGGGGGAATCGACCACGGAGGGCTTCTACATCAACACCATAGCCCCTCTGATGAGTTGTGAGTAGTTTACCACAGACCTTCGGGTCCATAGTTATTAGCTAGATGGTTCTTCTCTCTTTTTGGATCTCAATACAATGTTCTCCCCCTCTCTTGTGGAGATCTATTCGATGTAAACTCTTTTTACGGTGTGTTTGTCCAGATCCGATGAATTGTGGGTTTATGATCAAGTTTATCTATGAGAAGTATTTGAATCTCTTCTGAATTCTTTTATGTATGATTGAGTTATCTTTGCAAGTCTATTTGAATTATCAGTTTGCTTTGGCCTACTAGATTGATCTTTCTTGTCATGGGAGAAGTGCTTAGCTTTGGGTTCAATCTTGCGGTGTCCTTACCCAGTGACAGAAAGGGTTGCAAGGCACGTATTGTATTGTTTCCATCGAGGATAAAAAGATGGGGTTTATATCATATTGCTTGAGTTTATCCCTCTACATCATGTCATCTTGCTTAATGCGTTACTATGTTCTTTATGAACATAATACTGTAGATGCAGGCAGGAGTCGGTCGATTTGTGGAGTAATAGTAGTAGATGCAGGCAGGAGTCGGTCTACTTGTCACG
>NW_021177422.1:1984-2504 GCF_002162155.2 Triticum dicoccoides
ACGTGATGCCTATATACATGATCATGCCTAGATAATCTCATAATTATTCGCTTTTCTATCAATTGCTCGACAGTAATTTGTTCACCCACCGTAATACTTATGCTATCTTGAGAGAAGCCTCTAGTGAAACCTATGGCCCCCGGGTCTATCCTTTATCATATTTGCTTTCAATCTACTTTTATTTGCATCATCTATAATATAAAATACCAAAAATATATTTATCTTATCATACTATCTCCATCAGATCTCACTTTCGCAAGTGGCCGTGAAGGGATTGACAACCCCTTTATTGCGTTGGTTGCGAGTTCTTTGTTCGTTTGTGTAGGTGTGTGGGACTTTTGAGGAGCCTCCTACTAGATTGATACCTTGGTTCTCAAAAACTGAGGAAAATACTTACACTACTATTGCTGCATCACCCTTTCCTCTTCAAGGAAAACCAACGCAAGCTCAAGACGTAGCATATATATACGTTTCCCCCCTCCCCTCTTCGACGCGTAATATATACTCCTACGTACCATAA
>NW_021177422.1:3562-4807 GCF_002162155.2 Triticum dicoccoides
AAAAAAAATGAGACAAGTTTTGATATAATCTTCTTACATACAAGAAATTATAAATAATTATCAACCAATATTGCAAACGAACTATTTATTCGAACCGTGTGCTTTAGACCAACAGAATGTAAGTGCAGTGCTTCGGTTAAGCAATACAGCGGCAGAATTAATCCTCAAAAAGGAAAAATCAATATAATATGTGCCACACACGCGTCCTGTGTGCCGTACGAGCATGCATGAGTTGACGAGACGCATGCTAGCAGGCAGACCGGGAGGCCGAGGCATGCACATGTTCGCTACGCACTCACCGTGGGGCGTGCTAGTAGTTGTGTGAAATAACGGTAGGCGTGCTGATACGTCTCCAACATATCTATAATTTTTGATTGTTCCATGCTATTACATTATCTGTTTGGGATGTTCTATATGCATTAATATGATATTTTATACTATTTTGGGACTAACCTATTAACCTAGAGCCCAGTGCCAGTTCCTGGTTTTTCCTTGTTTTTGAGTTTCGCAGAAAAGGAATACCAAACGGAGTCCAAACGGAATGAAACCTTCACGATGTTTTTTCTTGGACCAGAAGACAACCAGGAAACTTGGAGATGAAGTCAGAGGAGCCACGAGGCCGCCACAAGGACAGAGGGCGCGCCTAGGGGGTAGGGCGCGCCCCCCACCCTTGTGGGGCCCTCATGCAACTCCTAACCTAATTCTTTTGCCTATGTACTCCCATATATCCCCAAACCAACAGGGGCATCCACGGAAACACTTTTCCGCCGCAGCAACCTTCTGTACCCGTGTGGTCGCATCTAGGGGCCTTTTTCGGCGTCCTACCGGAGGGGGATTCAATCACGGAGGGCTTCTACATCAACTCTATTGCCCTTCCGATGAAACGTGAGTAGTTTATCACAGACCTACGGGTCCATAGCTAGTAGCTAGATGGCTTCTTCTCTCTCTTTGATTCTCAATACCATGTTCTCCTCGATGTTCTTGGAGATCTATTTGATGTAATACTTTTTTGCGGTGTGTTTGCCGAGATCTTATAAATTGTGGATTTATGATCAACTTATCTATGAATATTATTTGAATCTTCTCTGAATTCTTATATGCATGATTTGATATCTTTGCAATTATTTTTGAATTATCGTCTTGGTTTGGCAACTAGATTGGTTTTTCTTGCAATGGGAGAAGTGCTTAGCTTTGGGTTCAATCTTGCGGTGTCTATTCCCAGTGACAGTAGGGGCAGCAAGGCAC
>NW_021177422.1:6630-7356 GCF_002162155.2 Triticum dicoccoides
GTGGGAACCTACTATTAAGATTAAGTTTAAAGATTATTAGTGTCATGCTTTGTGTGATTTGGGTGCTAGCGTTTCCACAATTCCAAAAACTTTATGTGATGTGTTAGGTTTCCGTGAATTTTATGATTGTTCTTTAAATTTGCATCTTGCAGATTCCACTATTAAGAAACCTATGGGAAGGATTAATGATGTTCTTATTGTGGCAAACAGGAATTATGTGCATGTAGATTTCATTGTTCTTGATAGAGATTGCAATCCTGCATGTCCTATTATTTTTGGTAGACCTTTCCTTAGAACGATTGGTGCAATTATTAATATGAAGGAAGGAAACATTAGATTTCAATTTCTGTTAAGGAAGGGCATGGAACACTTTCCTAGAAAGAAAATTAAATTGCCATATGAATCTATTATGAGAGATACTCATGGATTGCATACCAAAGATGACAATACCCGGATCTATTCATGTTTTATGCCTAGCTAAGGGCGTTAAACAACAGCGCTTGTTGGGAGGCAACCCAATTTTATTTTTGTTCTTTGCTTTTTGTTCCTGTTTTGAAATAAATAATTCATCTAGCCTCTGGTTATATGTGGTTTTGTGTTTTAATTAGTGTTTGTGCCAAGTAAGACCTTTGGGATAGCTTACGGTGTTAATTGTTTTAATCTTGCCGAGAAACAGAAACTTTTGCACCCAAGAAAATAATTTTCATAATTCACAGAAGCGTGATT
>NW_021177422.1:7577-16733 GCF_002162155.2 Triticum dicoccoides
TGATATTATTCTTTTTTCTCTGGATTGGTACATAAATTTCCCAGGTTGTCCTAATTTTTCAAGTCACACAAGTATTCGGGAGTTACAGATTGCTACAGATTGGTTTGTTTTTGACAGATTCTATTTTCTTTGTGTTGTTTGCTTATTTTGATGAATCTATGGGTAGTATCGGAGGGTATGAACCATGGAAAAGTTGGAATACAGTATAAATTACACCAATATAAATAAAGAATGAGTTCACAACAGTACCATAAAGTGGTGATTTATTTTCTTATAGTAACGGAGCTTATGAGATTTTCTATTGAGTTTTGTGTTGTGAAGTTTTCAAATTTTCGGTAAGGATTTGATGGACTATGAAATAAGGAGTGGCAAGAAACTAAGCTTGGGGATTCGCAAGGCACCCCAAGGTAATATTTAAGGACAACCAATATCATAAGCTTGGGGATGCCCCAGAAGGCATCCCCTCTTTCTTCTTCGTCTATCGGTAACTTTACTTGAGGCTATGTTTTTATTCACCACATGATATGTGTTTTTCTTGGAGCATCTTGTATGATTTGAGTCTTTGCTTTTAAATTTGCCACAATCATCCTTGCTGTACACACCTTTTGAGAGGGACACACATGAATCGTCATTTATTACAATACTCTATGTGCTTCACTTATATGTTTTGAGCTAGGCAATTTTGCTCTAGTACTTCACTTATATCTTTTTAGAGCACGATGGTGGTTTTATTTTATAGAAATTGATGAACTCCCATGCTTCACTTATATTATTTTGAGAGTATCTAAACAGCATGTTAATTTGCTTTGGTTATAAATTTAGTCCTAATATGATAGGCATCCAAGAGGGATATAATAAAAACTTTCATATAAAGTGCATTGAATACTATGAGAAGTTTGATTCTTTATGATTGTTTTGAGATATGAAGATGGTGATATTAGAGTGATGCTAGTGAGTAATTGTGAATTTGAGAAATACTTGTGTTAAAGTTTGTGATTCCCGTAGCATGCACGCATGGTGAACCGTTATGTGATGAAGTCAGAGCATGATTTATTTTTTTGATTGTCTTCCTTATGAGTGGCGGTCGGGGACGAACGATGGTCTTTTCCTACCAATCTATCCCCCTAGGAGCATGCGCCGAGCACTTCTGTTTGATAACTAACATATTTTTGCAATAAGTATGTGAGTTCTTTATGATTAATGTTGAGTACATGGATAATACTCACTCTCACCCTTCCACCATTGCTAGCCTCTCTTGTGCCGCGCAACTTTCGCCGGTACCATACACCTACCATATACCTTCCAAAAAACAGCCACTATACTGTAAGTGCATCTAGTGCCACCCCTAGTTGGTTTTGGAGTATTGACGAGAAAGTTGGTTGAGGGACTAATGCGTTTGTGAGAATTGCAGGATAACGCAGGTGGTGTCCCTCATTGATTCGGTTTACCTACCGGAGATGACCCCTAAAAATGTATGAAGACATTGAAGACAATGGTGGTATGAGAAGATATTCATATTGAAGACTATGACATGAGAAGACATTGCGTGAAGACTATGGAGCGCGAAGACTGTGTAGATTCCTTGCTTCCTTTTCTTCTTTGTTGAGTCATAGGAACCACCATACTGTTAAGTGGGGTCCAAGTGAACTAAGTCAGAGTGACTGAAGTGATGCTCAACCCAAATCCTATGTCTTCGAGCAAAGACAATGAGAGAAAATCTTATCCAGAGTTGGATGAGTCAGCTTTGCTTGTAGCCCAAGTAAAGTTGCCGCGTATGTTTGAAATATCACCGTTGGAACACGTGTCAGTTCCTTAGTGACCTAGGGTCATTTCGGACAAATCAGGTCGGGTTGCCTTGTGGCTATAAATACCCACCCCCTACACCATAAATTGGTGGCTGCTCAGAGTTAGTTTATGGCTTTTGTCGTTTTGAGAGCAACCCACGTCGAAGCCTTTGAGAGAGAAATCTTTGCAAGGACAAAGCCCAAACAACCAGAGCCAAAGAGTGTTAGGCATCACTGAAGTATTTATGTCTGTGTGACCTGAAGACTTATTACACTTGAGGACTGTGTATCCTCCAGCCGGTTAGGCGTCGCGTTCTGAGCATCCAAGAGTCATTGTGGATTGTCGGGTGAACAAAGTCTGTGAAGGTTTGGAAGTCTACCTTGAAGACTTACCAGAGTGATTGGGCGAGGACTAAGTGTCCTTAGCTCAAGGGGAATAAGGTGAAGACACGGTCTTCTGAGTTGAATCTCAGCCTCCCTAACCAGACGTACAGTTTTCACAGCAACTGGAACTGGTCCAACAAATCCTATGTCTTCAACAAGTGACTGGTTCTATCTCTTCCCTCCTTTACTTTGAGTTTGTCTTCGTGAAGTCATTACTTATCTGTCTTATCTGATTGACTTCATTGCTTGACTACTGTTGTTGATTGGCTTCGTACTATCTTCCATCCTGATCCTACTACCTAGCTGCTATTAGTCTTCGTACGTTAACGCTATTGCATAATTGACTATGGCTTGCCTGTTGTAGTTTATCTTCCGCTACATATCAATTAGGTCATTTCTATTGTTTGTCTTCGAAACTTCCATGTTTTGAAGACTTTGATAAAAATCGCCTATTCACCCCCCCTCTAGTCGATAACTAGCACTTTCAATTGGTATCAGAGCAAGGTACTCCCTTGTTCTGTGTGATTCGGTTTAACCACCTGGAGTTTAGCTATGTTGACTGCAGGGATAATCAAAGTCTCCGCTGCTTGCCCCGTGTTCGATGGAACAAAATATCCCACCTGGAAGAATAAGATGCGCATGCATCTTGAAGCCATTGATGTCGACCTCTGGTATGTCGTCAAGAATGGTGTTCCCAAAACTTGTGAAGGTGTCACTCCTACTGATGTCAAGAAGTTCATTCAACTCGACTCGACTGCAAAGAACATCATCTGTGGTCATCTGACCAAAGGACAGTATGGCCGTGTGAGTGCTCTGGAAACGTCAAAGCTAGTCTGGGACTGGCTATCCAAGGTCAATGAAGGCATCTCTACACAGAGAGACCAGAGGATCAGTGTTCTTCGCAATCTCTTCTATCGCTTCAAGAGAAACAACAATGAAAATGTCCAGCTCATGTTTGATCGCCTCACTGATATCACAAATGAACTTCAAGCTCTTGGCGCAACTGAGATTACCAAGCATGAAATCGTCAAGACACTGCTGAGATCACTTGACAGCTCCTTTGACACCCTTGCCCTCATGATACAAGAACGTCCTGACTTCAAGACACTCGATTCGTCTGATATACTTGAGAGGCTCAACACACATGAGTTCTAGCTTTCTGAGAAAAGAGATATCTATGGCCCCAACTATGGCCGAACTCGTGCTTTGAAGGCAAAAGTTGTTTCCTCATCTGAAGAAGAAGAATCTGATTGCGGTTCTGACGATCCTGAAGACATTGGAAGGGAGCTTGCTATGCTTGTGAAGAAGTTCCAGAAATTCACCAAGAAGAAGGGCTTCAGAAAGTCTTCACGATCCAGTTCAAGAAATGATGAAGCTTCCACTCAAGACAACAAGAAGAGAACATGTCACAAGTGTAAGAAGCCTGGGCACTACATCTCTGAGTGTCCTCAGTGGGACAACGAGAAGAAGAGGAAGAAGAGCAAGGAATATGACTCTGATGACAAGAAGAAGAAGAAATCTTCGAAGTCTTCTTCCAAGTCCTCATCAAGGTCTTCATCTCACAAGAAGAGCTCATCTGGCAAGGCTCATGCTTTTGTTGGCAAGGAAATGGATTTAGAGGAGGAGTCTGCTTCTGAGGAGGCAGAGATGGAATCTGAAGCTGAGTCCGACTCTGGTGTTGCAAGTCTGGCTCTGGCCACAGCCTACGTCGCAAAGTCCATCTTCAACACTGAAGACAATGACTCCCACATCAACACTGATGATGACAAGGATGATCCTGCTCCCACCTACTTCTTCATGGCATGCGGTGCCAAGGTAAAATCGCACGATGCTTACTTTCAAACATCAAGTGAAGATGACTCTGATTGTGAATCTAAACCCAGCTACAAAACATTTGCTAAAATTGCTACTGAACAACAAAGGGCTATGGAACATACTCAAAAACTGTTAGACAAAAGCGATGACCTGTTGGATGCGGAAATGACACGTTCACAGTCCTTAGTTGAAGACATAAAAAATCTTCATGCTAAGTATCAAGAACTTGAAAGTCTTCATGAGACGCTCTCAACCACGTATGAAAAGCTCTCCTATGATTATCTTCAAAGGAAGCAAGAGCTTGAGAAACTGAAAGTGACTCATGCAGATCTTCAAAAAGAGAATGAGTCATTTCGCACTCAACAGATCAGTCCCACTTAGGATGAATTTGAACCACCATGCTTAAAATGCATTGAGCGTGATAACGCTACCTCTATTGTTGAATGTTCCACTGCTGCTACTGTTGCTCTGTCTTCAACAACTGATGTGGTAACTAACCCCTCTTCTGAGGATACCACTACTATTGCTGATGAAAATGCTAGGTTGAAGACATTGCTTGAAACAGGGATGTACAAAAGTTTGAAGGGACATCAGACACTCTGCGATGTCCTCAAAAAGCAGATTCTGAACCGAAACCCTAGGAAAGAGGGTGTTGGGTTCGAGAGGAAAATTAATGCTGATGGTTCCTATTGGAAGCCTGAGCAGTATCCCAAAACCACATGGGTTGCTGCAAAGGAACCTTCAGTGGATCCATCCACTTTATCTGGATTTACCTATGCTAATCCTATTATCATTGATGAATCCTTTGATGCAAACTATAAACTGTTCAAAAATCAGAATGGTGAAGTGTTTGCCAGGTATATTGGTACTAATTGCAGGAATGGACCTCCTATGAAGAAGATCTGGGTTCCAAAAAGCTGCCTTGAGAATCTTCCAGTGAATGTCATCATGACACCACCAGGGAAGAAGACAAACCCCAGACCAAAGGGTTTCACTAGAGGATTTTTAGAGTTCCATAAGTTTGCGTTAGTTACAGGTTGCTACAGACTGTTCTGTTTTTGACAGATTATGTTTTTCGTGTGTTGTTTGCTTATTTTGATGCATATATGGCTAGTATGTAAGGGTATGAACCATAGAAAAGTTGGAATACAATAGGTTTAACACCAAAATAAATAAGGAATGAGTTCATTACAGTACCTTATGTGCTGGTTTTGTTTTCTTTCACTAACGGAGCTTATAAGATTTGCTGTTGAGTTTTGTGTTGTGAAGTTTTCAAGTTTTGGGTAAAGATTTTATGGACTATGGAATAAGGAGTGGCAAGAGCCTAAGCTTGAGGATGCCCATGGCACCCCAAGATATTCAAGAATATCCAAAAGCCTAATCTTGGGGATGCCCCGGGAAGGCATCCCCTCTTTCGTCTTTGTTCATTGGTAACTTTACTTGGAGCTATATTTTTATTCGCCACATGATATGTGTTTTGCTTGGAGCGTCGTGTATTATATTAGTCTTTCCTTTTTAGTTTACCACAATCATCCTTGCTGTACACACCTTTTGGGAGAAGCCCACTTGATTAGAATTTGCTAGAATACTCTATGTGCTTCACTTATATCTTTTGAGCTTGATAGTTTTTGCTCTAGTGCTTCACTTATATCTTTTAGAGCATGGCGGTGGATTAATTTTAAAGAAATTGCTAGTATCTCATGCTTCACTTAAATTATTTTGAGAGTCTTTTAGAACAGCATGGTATTTGCTATGGTTACAAATTTAGTCCTAGAATGATGAGCATCCAAGTTAGGTATAATAAAAACTATCATAGGAAGTGAATTGGATGCTATGATCAATTTGTTGCTTGATAATTGTTTTGAGATATAAAGGTAGTAATGTTAGGGTCATGCTAGTGGATAATTATGAAATTGAGAAATACTTTTTGTTGAAGTTAGCAAGTCCCGTAGCATGCACGTATGGTAAAATTTGTGTGACAAATTTGTTGCATGAGGTGCTCTTTTGATTGTCTTCCTTATGAGTGGCAGTCGGGGACGAGCGATGGTCTTTTCCTACCAATCTATCCCTCTTGGGGCATGCGTAGTAATACTTTTCTTCGAGGGCTAAGTAGGCTTTTGCAATAAGTATATGAGTTCTTTATGACTAATGTGAGTCCATGGATATACGCACACTCATCCTTCCACCTTGCTAGCCTCTCTTATTACCGCGCAACTTTCGCCGGTATTGAACCCATTATTTACCTTCCTCAAAACAGCCACCATATCTACTTATTATGGCATTTCCATAGCCATTCCGAGATATAGTGCCATGCAACTTTCCACCATTCCGTTTATTATGACACGTTTCATCATTGTCATATTGCTCTTTGCATGATCATGTAGTTGACATCGTATTTGTGGCAAGGCCACCTTCATAATTTTCATACATGTCGCTCTTGATTCATTGCACATCCCGGTACACCGCCAGAGGCATTTATATAGAGTCATATTTTGTTCTAGCTTTGAGTTGTAACTCTTGAGTTGTATATCCATAAACGTGTGATGATCTTCATTATTAGAGCATTGTCTCGGTGAGGAAAGGATGATGAAGACTATGATTCCCCCACAAGTCGGGATGAGACTTTGGACTTTACAAAAGAAAAAAAAGAGAAGAAAAAAAGAGAAAGGGCAAAAGAAAAAAAAGAAGAAAGGCCAAAGAAAAAAAAGGAAATAGAAAAAAAGAGAAAAAAAGGAAAAAAATAAAATCAGAGAAAAAGGGAGAAGGGACAATGGTACTATCTCTTTTTCCACACTTGTGCTTCAAAGTAGCACCATGATCTTCATGATAGAGAGTCCCCTATATTGTCACTTTCATATAATAGTGGGAATTTTTCATTATAGAACTTGGCTTGTATATTCCAATGATGGGCTTCCTCAAAATGCCCTAGGTCTTCGTGAGCAAGCAAGTTGGATGCACACCCACTTAGTTCTTTTTTTGAGCATTCATATATTTATAGCTCTAGTGCATCCGTTGCATGGCAATCCCTACTCACTCACATTGATATCTATTGATGGGCATCTCCATAGCCCGTTGATACGCCTAGTTGATGTGAGACTGTCTTCTCCCTCTTTTTGTCCTCACAACCACCATCTTTTACCACCCAAGTGCTATGTCCATGGCTTACACTCATGTATTGCGTAAGAGTTGAAAAAAGCTGAAGCGCGTTAAAAAGTATGAAACAATTGCTCGGCTCGTCATCGGGGTCGTGCATGATGGGAGTATTTTGTGTAATGCAGATGAAGCATGGCCTAACTATATGATTTTGTAGGGATAAGCTTTCTTTGGCTATGCTATTTTGATAGGACATGACTATTTGTTAGTATGCTTTGAAGCATTATTATTTTTATGTTTTATAAGATTTTATCTTGAATCATTTGGATCTGAACATTCATGCCACCATAAAGAAAATTACATTGAGAATTATGCTAGGTAGCATTCCACATCAAAAATTCTGTTTCTATCATTTACCTACTTGAGGACGAGCAGGAATTAAGCTTGGGGATGCTTGATACGTCTCCAACGTATCTATAATTTTTGATTGTTCCATGCTGTTATATTACCCCTTTTGGATGTTTATGGGCTTAATTTTACACATTTATATCATTCTTGGGACTAACCTACTAACCGGAGGCCCAGCCCGTATTGCTATTTTTTTTGCCTATTTCAGTATTTCGAAGAAAAGGAATATCAAACGGAGTCCAAATGGAATGAAACCTTCGGGAGCGTGATTTTTGGAATGAACGTGATCCAGAGGACTTGGAGTGCAAGTCAAGAAGCAGTCGAGGTGGCCATGAGAGGGTAGGGCGCGCCCACCCCTATAGGGAGCGCCCCCTGTCTCGTGGGCCCCTCGGGCGGCCACCGACGTACTTCTTCCTCCTATGTAATCCTACGTACCCCGAAAACATCCAGGGAGACACTGAAACACAATTTCCACCGCCATAACCTTCTGTATCCACGAGATCCCATCTTGGAGCCATCGCCGGCGCTCCACTGGAGGGGGAATCGACCACGGAGGGCTTCTACATCAACACCATAGCCCCTCTGATGAGTTGTGAGTAGTTTACCACAGACCTTCGGGTCCATAGTTATTAGCTAGATGGTTCTTCTCTCTTTTTGGATCTCAATACAATGTTCTCCCCCTCTCTTGTGGAGATCTATTCGATGTAAACTCTTTTTATGGTGTGTTTGTCCAGATCCGATGAATTGTGGGTTTATGATCAAGTTTATCTATGAGAAGTATTTGAATCTCTTCTGAATTCTTTTATGTATGATTGAGTTATCTTTGCAAGTCTATTTGAATTATCAGTTTGCTTTGGCCTACTAGATTGATCTTTCTTGTCATGGGAGAAGTGCTTAGCTTTGGGTTCAATCTTGCGGTGTCCTTACCCAGTGACAGAAAGGGTTGCAAGGCACGTATTGTATTGTTTCCATCGAGGATAAAAAGATGGGGTTTATATCATATTGCTTGAGTTTATCCCTCTACATCATGTCATCTTGCTTAATGCGTTACTATGTTCTTTATGAACATAATACTGTAGATGCAGGCAGGAGTCGGTCGATTTGTGGAGTAATAGTAGTAGATGCAGGCAGGAGTCGGTCTACTTGTCACGGACGTGATGCCTATATACATGATCATGCCTAGATAATCTCATAATTATTCGCTTTTCTATCAATTGCTCGACAGTAATTTGTTCACCCACCGTAATACTTATGCTATCTTGAGAGAAGCCTCTAGTGAAACCTATGGCCCCCGGGTCTATCCTTTATCATATTTGCTTTCAATCTACTTTTATTTGCATCATCT
Source organism: Triticum dicoccoides (assembly GCF_002162155.2). Lineage (NCBI taxonomy): Eukaryota > Viridiplantae > Streptophyta > Magnoliopsida > Poales > Poaceae > Triticum > Triticum dicoccoides. Next base: position 16,407 of record NW_021177422.1, read on the forward strand.
ATAATATAAAATACCAAAAATATATTTATCTTATCATACTATCTCCATCAGATCTCACTTTCGCAAGTGGCCGTGAAGGGATTGACAACCCCTTTATTGCGTTGGTTGCGAGTTCTTTGTTCGTTTGTGTAGGTGTGTGGGACTTTTGAGGAGCCTCCTACTAGATTGATACCTTGGTTCTCAAAAACTGAGGAAAATACTTACACTACTATTGCTGCATCACCCTTTCCTCTTCAAGGAAAACCAACGCAAGCTCAAGACGTAGCATATATATACGTTTCCCCCCTCCCCTCTTCGACGCGTAATATATACTCCTACGTACCATAA
>NW_021177423.1:0-2190 GCF_002162155.2 Triticum dicoccoides
AGGGAGGGTGTTAGACTGTATTTACATGTGTATATTGTAACGTTGTATACCACCTCATTATATATATATGTGATAGGCCACCCCTAGAGTGTTGTGCCGGTTCCCCCCAAAGCCTATTGTCTTACATCTTTTAGTTCGCTGGAGATTAGATGGTGTAAATAATCATTTGCGTGATTAATTGGTCGCCTCTGCTGTGCTGCTTACCGAAATATATGTATCTCCCTGCTTACCTATGTACGGCAGAGATGCATACATGTCTTACCTTCAGCAGCGGGGAGTCAAAGAAATCTGGATATCTCCATTCTATCTGAAACTGGTTTATGAAATCTACTCCCTCCGTTCCTAAATACTTGTCTTTCTAGGCATTTCAACAAGTGACTACATACGGAGCAAAATGAGTGAATCCACACTCTAAAATATGTCTACATACATCCGTATATAGTAGTCATTTGAAATATCTAGAAAGACAAATATTTAGGAACGGAAGGAGTATCTGACTGCGAAGAAGATGGCAAAACTACTACCAAGAGTATTCGGTCACGACGGTCAGTGATGCTTCCTTATCAGAAATCATGAATAACATATATGTAACTGGCCGATTGGTCAAAAGGGCCATTGAACTCTTGCCTTTGGACGTCAAGTTCGAGGCGAAAAAGGCTATCAAGTCACAAACTCTAGTAGATTTTCTAGCCGATTAGTTGGAGGCATGTATGCTGGCTTCCTCCCTTGATTCAAGTCTCTTGCCAGATTAGTTGGAGGATCTCAAGCTCATTGTTGATGGAGCTAGCATGATTCGGGTTACCGAGGTGGCACGGATGATGTGGCAGCAATGGAGGCGACCTCAGAGATAGTGTCTCTTCATCATTGCGGTTGTGGCGTCAGACCTCTTCTAATGGATAGTTGCTTAGATGAGGCGCTAAGCACATTAAATAGTTTAGCAACTATAGTTTCTAAGGCATAGACTACTGACATATGCATGAAACTAGTCTAAGTTACTACCTTCATAACGCAAAGTAACATAATAGTAGTATCATGGATGGCTTCATTTATTAACTTGTAGACTCATCTTGTCTTGGGAAGTGCTATGTTACAGTAACATATTATGTTACCACCTCTCATTAACTACTTGCCACGTAAGCAAAATTTTCTTGAAATGCGCTATGTTACTACATAAGTTACTCTCACTATGACTAGCCTAATGCATTGGTGCTTAAGTTGTTGTTCCTAAGCTCCCTTCATTTAATGACTTACCAACTAAACTCTTTCATGCATTGGTGAGCTTGCTTCGTTTAAATGTTTGGCTTAGGTTTGCGCGCTTGGCATTGGTTCTTTCTGGGTCACCAAACTCATCTCTCTCCTCTTAATTGTCTTGCCACATCAGATTTTTTTTTTGTCTACGTGGCAGGCTTAGCACCTGTACAATGTGGAGCATTGGGAGGGGCCTCATATATACTTCTTTGAAACCTTGTCTGCTGCTTGCTGAAATACTACTACTTACTTCAGTGCTAGCTGTATATTATAGTGTGTACTGTAAGACTATGGAGAAAATTGTACTAGAATTTTTTTTGGGATCAAGCTATGGTATAAAATACCTGGAAAATCATTTTATTCATTCCAGTAATTAAGTTCCTGAGATGAGATCATCTATCTTATTCTTATCTGTGATAACAACATATGCCCAGCTGGTCTGGTCTCATGTATAGGTATAGCAGCCGGAGCCCGACCTGGTGTACATATAAAGAGTAGAAGAAGCAATCAGTCAATCAATCTAGTTTTTATTAAAGCTAATGGCTAGTTGGGAAGCCGCCTAGAATTATTCTGCTCATTTGTTAAACCATCATAACATCCTACACAAATGATTATTCTGCTCATTTATTATACAATTGTTATTCTGCCGTCACGATAATCAAAATATGGCAGACTACGTATTCAAATACACATCACATCATAAGCCAAGGGCGACCAAGTCAAGTCTCGAAGGCGAGAATACATCAAGCGGATCCAAAGTATTATGAGTAATAGCATCTCCAGCCGCGCCTCAGAACGGCCTTTCCAGGCGATTTTTCGCGTCGGCGTCGAAAAAACGGCCCAGTCACGCCCCAGGAGCCCGATTTTTGCCGGCCTGGGCCGAAATCAGCGCCGGCGGACCCAGGGCGAACCCGGTGCGCTGGGGCCGCCCAGGGGCGCAGG
>NW_021177424.1:0-763 GCF_002162155.2 Triticum dicoccoides
GTCTAGTCTTTTAGAGTTTCGAGTTCTGGTCATAAGTTGTCACGCCGCCGCCGCACCATCATCATCACCCCTGCCATCTACCACCACCGCTTATCCGCCACCGCTTCGAATCCGTATCCATATACCACCACAGCTGTCATATACCACCACCGCTGCCATCTACCACCATATATCCACCACCAATCCGAGTTCTTGTCATATTAGGTTTGTTTTCGAGATCCATCTAGATTCCGATTCGTGTTTCCTTGCCGGAGTAGGTTTCGGAAAAAAAAAGAGTCGGGTAGCCACGCTCCGTTTAGGCCCAAAATTTTTCGAAAACGCATTTTTCGAAAAAAATTCTGGCTATCCTATTTTTAGGTGTTTCTGAGTGTTTTGAGACAGGTGCCATTATAGGAAGTTTTTTTTGACCCGTTTCCAGTTTATGGGTCCGGGCAGTCAAAAAAAAAATTGGTCAAAAAAAAATTTCGTGCCCATCCTGTCAGTTTGAGCTAAGAAGAGTTTTGAGACACTCGCCATTATAGTGATTTTTCGCAAAAAAAAAAAAGAAGAGCGAAAAAAAAATTCCAGAGTGTGCTTTTCCCTTGTTTACGTGCCGCGCCGTGATTTTGTTAGTGTTCTAGGCTCGCGTCTCTAGCACAGTCTAGCCTAGGACCAGCACAGTACCGTCGTTGAGCGTTTATTCAACTTTGCATCTCTGAATTGATTATTGCTGACCCTTTTTGCTACCATATTATAAGCCTTCCCAGCTCCACATACATCTACG
>NW_021177425.1:0-1260 GCF_002162155.2 Triticum dicoccoides
GGGGGGTCAAATCCCAGGTCAAACAAGTCAAACCCGCCGGCGGTTAGTCGCCGGCGAGGCCTGAACGCGACGGAGGGCTGCGGAATCGTCGCTCCGGCGACCAATCGCGCGGCGGAGAGCACCTACGCGAAGCCCAGGCTCGCGCGCATCCTGTGGCGCCCTCTGTTTCACCGGAGACGGTCTATATCGCCGGCGGCGACCACTTGGGCGGCGACCGGAGTTCGGGATAGCGCGGGCGTGGGGCTGCAGCTCGCGTTCGAGCGAACGGAGGGCACAGGCGGTAGCTACGAGGCAGCAGGAGCACATCGAGCTACTACGCGAGGCGGAGGTGCTCGGGGGCACGGAGCTCGCCGGCCATGGCGGACGGCGGCTTCGGGCGCTCGCGGGGCAGCGGCTACAGGGCACGCGCGAGAGAGAGAGAGGTGAGGGGAAAGGAAGAGGGGCTCACGGCGGACTCGCAGAGCTGGCCAGTGTGCTCGGGGACGTCCTGCGTCCGGCGAATCGACGGCGATGGCGGCGAGGTCGATCTCTGGCGTCGGTGGTGAAGAAGACAACGGCGTCGGCGATGGAGCGAGTCCGGAGGTGCGTGGCTTGACGAAGAGGTAGAGGGGGTCGTGGCGGAGCTGGGAAGCGTGTCAGGGAGGTGAGGGGAGGCCGGTGGCCACGACAACGGCGAGCGGCGGCGGCGATGGCGCTCGGGTGTGCGAGGGAGAGAGAGAACCAGGGGAGGGGGAGGAATGAGAGAGTGGGAGAGAGATGCGGGGCGTCACGTGGCGTCGTCCGGTCCATCCAGAGCGACGAGGGGAGGACAGGCAGGCAGGGAGGGAGGAGGTGGCGCGGCACGGCGGTGCGCGCGCGTCGGGCACGCGCCGTCCCCCTGTCGGGGAGGAAGACGACAGAGGAGGGGGGGCCAGGTGGGCTGGGCCGCCTGCTGGCTGGGCCGGCCTGCTGCGGCTGGGCCGACAGGGGGGAGCCCCAGGTAAGCCCCTCCTTCTTTTTATTTTTGTTTTCTAATTTTTCTGACATTGTTTTGATTTAATAAAATACTAAATCAATTTATTACCTTATGCCAATTTTTGCAGGAGCTAGATATATTATTCCAGAGCTCCTTTATAAATGGCATAATTTTTGGACCATATTTCATATATATAGAAATATATTTCCAATGCAAATATTTATCGAGTTAATCCAAATGGCCAAAATAAATATCCATGAGCTCCTAAAAATATTGTTTTGATTTTTATCTCTGTCCAATATTTT
>NW_021177426.1:0-1300 GCF_002162155.2 Triticum dicoccoides
TATTATTATTATTATTATTATTATTATCCTCTACTATCAAAGGAGAGTTGATACGTTCTCCTCACATCACTCCTCCCTCCTATGTTGGCTTTTATCTCTCCACGCCCTCCTTCCTTGGTTTGAAATAATCTAAATGCGATCAATACTTTCCTTTCCTTTTTTACTGGAAACCATGTCTTACATTAACTCAATCAAATCTTATCAAAACTATGTCATGCATTAACTCAATGAAATGAAATCTTAACAAAATCTCAACTAAATAAAAACTTCCCTTGCCTTCCCCTAGTCATACCCAAATCAAATCAAACCTTACTAAAATCTCAACCAAATCAAATTTTTTCTTGCAATCCCCGACACATACTCAAATCAAATCTTACCAAAATCTAGAATGGTATATATATATCAAACACGACTACTGTTGAACCATTAGAATATTTATGCCTTCAATTGTAACACAACGAGGAATTAGCTAGTAAGAAATAAAAGAGGCATGGCCTACCTTAACCATCTCCCAACAACTCACATCATCTCCATATAAAATGCTTTGAAAAGTTGTAATGACAAGTGATTAATCTCTAAGAGAAAGGAGAGTGATCTATACTCACTCGACATAAACCAATCAGACACGTTAATATAAATATTTTAGAAGGGTGCTCATCTGGAAAAAAGCCAATACCCGACTTTCCTAATCTTGGCTCAAGGTGCTCTACCACTGGATACTCCTGCAGATCTGACTTGTAGATGACATAATTTATCTCAATCAAACTGCTGAGCGGTACCATTTCTTTTACGTTTCAAAAGGCATGATTTTTCGAATGCATCCATGATCTACTCCCTTTCTCCCATAATATAAGATGTTATTACGACCAATATATGAGTACAATGCCTGTAGTAACATCTTATATTATTGGATGGAGGGAGTAATAAGTAGCTAGGTACATGATCTATCATTATCTATTTCATATTTTTTAGCCCATCTAGTCAGTCATCACGATCCATTGTCATCGTTAGATTTACACAATAATGAAAACCGAGGACATTGCCATATAAAGATATGGTGGCATGTGATTGCCTCATCACAAGACTATGACGAACTTAATTTTTTTCAATGCATGATTTGGGAATGTTGTAGGACTCGTTAATTACATACCTCATCGATCTTGTGGCCTTGAGTTGATCCAGCTGGGTGTCATGATCCATTTCCATTGTTATATTTATGCAATGGGGATTCACTTCAGGCCCACCATAGCTCTAGTGAGCAATGATTATATAGCAATCACCCCCTTATATGTCGTGCCTG
>NW_021177427.1:0-1494 GCF_002162155.2 Triticum dicoccoides
TAACTCCAAATTGGACAAATTATATATGAAAAATGATCAGAAAAATCCAATCTATCCATCTGTACTATTTTCATGCATGATCAAACAAGTTAAATTGATGTTTTAAGCAGAACAAGGAAAAGCACTTTAAAAGGCCATGTTTGAGTTTGAAATTTGAATCTTTGATTCAAATTTGTTCAAACCCTTCTGGTTTTAGTTGCATTAGCCCAACACACTCATATTGCCATGTTTCATGCATGCATCATATTGTTGCACATTGTTTGGTGATGGTTGTGTATCGGTGTCCTTTGCGACAGGTTCTGCCTCCGAGGAGTACCGTGATTACCCTAACGAAGAACCGTATCAGTGCATCGAACCATCAGGCAAGCAACCAACCATTTGATCATATCGATACAATCCCATGATCTCGCTCCTGCTCTCTTTTACTGCATTAAGACAACGCGATTCAAACTGCTGTGTGCTACGGTAGTTGAACCCATATCCTCTGCATGACCTGTCATTGCCACAGTAACTAGATGAAACCCACTAGCATGTGTAGGAGTTGATTGAGCCATATGTATGTGTTGTTCCTACCTTGCTATGCCTGCTATGCTTAGAGTCGTGTCAGGTCTGGTTCATCGGGGTGATGGGCTAGAGTGAAATGATTATGTCGGTAATGAGAGTGGTGTGGTGAACACGATTTGGTAAAGGTATCGATGAGAGGCCATGTAGGAGTACATGGTGGGTTGTTTCATTGAAGCCGACCTTAAGCACTGAGATCTGTATGCGTGATTTAAGATACATCTACTACCATGCATTGGGCCCTGAAATATGACCCCGCTCGACTTCTTATTCACCCTAGCTCTCTGTCCAGGAGTTGCAAGTAGTTTCTGGTGTTTGTAGCCTACTGGAGGCCGTGGACAGCGCTGACCGTAGGGGTGGGCTGTGATGCGGTAGGTACGTGGCCGGGTGTACCGAATACCCGTTAGGTATCTCAGGAACCCTGTTCACATCATTCGGGGCCGTATGGGAAACCCCGGCCGGACTCCCTGCGGATGGAACCTGAATAGGCGATAAACCTGGACTAGAGGCTTAAGTGTTTAGGTAGGTCGTGGTCTACACCCACGTCGGCTTTCGCTTGAAGTCTGCCGAGCACATGTCGTGTGCAGACGCTAAGTGGTGGAAACATGTATGAAGAAGTACACCCCTGCAGGGTTATCATAATCTATTCGAATAGCCGCGTCCGCGGTAAGGGACTACTTGGTTGCCTATACAGTTCATAGACAAGTAAATGGAAACTGTTAAAAGCCTCAAGATAAGTGTGAGTGCCGAGGATGGCTCTTCCGTAGGAAGACGGAGGTGGATCCTCGGTAGTGTATTGAAGTGGTGAGTAGTGGACTCGTGTGCGCAAAACCATTTCAAGTTGGAGTATCGTAGGATAGTCTAGCCAAGAGTCAAAGCTGGCTTGCTGCAATAACTCCACCAACCCTTCTTGATAATATGCATGTATGTAGG
>NW_021177428.1:0-1070 GCF_002162155.2 Triticum dicoccoides
ATAAGTTGTTCTAACATGCATGAAAATGGTACAGATGGATTCCTTGAATTTTTCTGATAATTTTTCATATATAAATTATTTAATTTGGAGTTACGGTTAATTTTCTATGATTTATTGAGGTTTAAACAATTTTCTGGAATTTTCTGATTTATTTTAAATCCAGAAAATCATTTAATGCGTCAGCATGACATCACCTTGACGTCAGCAGGTCAACAGGGCGCCTCCAGGTCAAACCTGACCTGTGGGACCCATATGTCAGCGTCACAGGTTAAACAGGGGGGTTTATTTTAGTTTAATTAAGGATTAGGGCACTAGGGCCCACATGTCAGTGGCTCTGGGGTTAGATTAGGTGGTGATTAGCTTAAGCTAATCACCTGATGGCGGGGGCCCACCTGTCAGTGTCAGCAGAGGGGGTAGTTAAAATAAAATAACTAAACTAATTAACAGGGGGGGCTGGCCCCACCTGTCATTGACCCAGAAAAAGGGGGGGTCCCGCCGTGGTCAACGTGGTCAGACCCACCGGCGGCTTGACGCCGGCGAGGCCAGACGCGGTGGTGCGCATCGGAAACCAACTACAGGGGCTCTTTTGGCGCGCAGGGAGCAGCTACGGGGAGAGGGTGGAGTGGCGCATCCAACGGTGGCGGTGGCGGAGGCTGGGGTGGCCGGAGCTGCCGGCGAGGTCGGGGTTGGCGTTCGGGGGCACGGGAGGGGAAGCTAGTGGCGGCTACGGGCTCCTGGAGACGTGTTGAGTGCGGTGGTGTGCTCGGCTTCGAGCTGCAACGGCTCCAGCCACGGTGGTGACGAGGCACGGCGGCGGCGAGCTCTCGGGTCCGGCGGAAAGGCGGCTAGGGTACGGGAACGAGCGCGAGGAGGAGGGGGAATGGAAGAGTAGCTCACAGGGGTTGCGACGGTGGCCTCGGGGAGCTCGGGGAGGCACCCGAGCCGACGAATTTGACGAAGATGGCCGGCGGTCCCGAGGTTGAAGAAGCCGGCGGTGGCGACGTTGCAGGGGCTCCCGCGGTGCGCTTCTCGGCGAGGAGGAAGAAGTGGTCGAGGCGGATCCCCTGGGT
>NW_021177429.1:0-1138 GCF_002162155.2 Triticum dicoccoides
TTTTTCGCACATGCTATGTGGGTGAAATGATGATGCCATGCCAGGTTCCAACCTTTTTAGAGTTCATTTGTAGTGCTTTTCAATTTCAGGGTCATTTAGCTGAAAACAAATCTTTGAATGCATAAAAAATAGCAAATGATGTCAGAAAGGGTTGAAAGTTTATGATGTGGCTTTGAATGGTGCATACTGAACGCAAAAATAGTCTGGAGTTGTAATAAGTTTAAAAAAAATGAAGTGCCGGTGTACCAGATGAGTTTTCGTCCGGAACCCTGATACTTCGAAAGAGATTGTCCAGTTTGTACACGAGGTGCATCCAGTTTTTGTCGTAACCCTTTCTACTTTTTCACACATGCTATGTGGGTGAAATGATGATACCATGCCAAGTTCCAACCTTTTTAGAGTTCATTTGTAGTGCTTTTCAATTTCAGGGTCATTTAGCTCAAAGCAAATCTTTAAATGCATGAAAAATAGCAAATGATGTCAGAAAAGGTTGAAAGTTTATGATGTGGATTTGAATGGTGCATAATGAACGCTAAAAAAGTCTGGAGTTGTAATAAGTTTAAAAAATGAAGTGCCGGTGTACCAGATGAGTTTTTGTCGAAAACCCTGATACTTCGAAAGAGATTGTCCAGTTTGTACACGAGGTGCATCCAGTTTTTGCCGTAAACCTCTCTACTTTTTCGCACATGCTATGTGGGTGAAATGATGATACCATGCCAGGTTCCAACCTATTCAGAGTTCATTTGTAGTGCTTTTCAATTTCCGGGTCATTTAGCTGAAAACAACACTTTAAATGCATGAAAAATAGCAAATGATGTTAGAAAGGGTTGAAACTTTATGATGTGGCTTTGAATGGTGCATACTGAACGCAAAAATAGTCTGGAGTTGTAATAAGTTTTAAAAAAATGAAGTGCCGGTGTACCAGATGAGTTTTCGTCCGGAACCCTGATACTTCGAAAGAGATTGTCCAGTTTGTACACGAGGTGCATCCAGTTTTTGTCGTAACCCTTTCTACGTTTTCGCACATGCTATGTGGGTGAAATGATGATACCATGCCAAGTTCTAGCCTTTTCAGAGTTCATTTGTAGTGCTTTTCAATTTCAGGGTCATTTAGCTCAAAGCAAATCTTTAAATGCAT
>NW_021177429.1:6438-7351 GCF_002162155.2 Triticum dicoccoides
CAATTTCAGGGTCATTTAGCTCAAAGCAAATCTTTAAATGCATGAAAAATAGCAAATGATGTCAGAAAGGGTTGAAAGTTTATGATGTGGATTTGAATGGTGCTTAATGAACGCTAAAAAAGTCTGGAGTTGTAATTAGTTTAAAAAATGAAGTGCCGGTGTACCAGATGAGTTTTTGTCCGGAACCCTCATACTTCGAAAGAGATTGTCCAGTTTGTACACGAGGTGCATCCAGTTTTTGTCGTAACCCTTTCTACTTTTTCGCACATGCTATGTGGGTGAAATGATGATACCATGCCAAGTTCCAACCTTTTTAGAGTTCATTTGTAGTGCTTTTCAATTTCAGGGTCATTTAGCTCAAAGCAAATCTTTAAATGCATGAAAAATAGCAAATGATGTCAGAAAAGGTTGAAAGTTTATGATGTGGATTTGAATGGTGCATAATGAACGCTAAAAAAGTCTGGAGTTGTAATTAGTTTAAAAAATGAAGTGCCGGTGTAACAGATGAGTTTTCGTCCAAAACACTGATACTTCGAAAGAGATTGTCCAGTTTGTACACGAGGTGCATCCAGTTTTTGCCATAACTCTCTCTACTTTTTCGCACATGCTATGTGGGTGAAATGATGATACCATGCCAAGTTGCAACCTTTTCAGAGTTCATTTGTAGTGCTTTTCAATTTCAGGGTCATTTAGCTCAAAACAAATCTTTAAATGCATGAAAAATAGCAAATGATGTCAGAAAGGGTTGAAAGTTTATGACGTGGCTTTGAATGGTGCATACTAAACGCAAAAATAGTCTGGAGTTGTAATAAGTTTAAAAAAATGAAGTGCTGGTGTACCAGATGAGTTTTCGTCCGAAACCTTGATATTTCAAAAGAGATTGTCCAGTTTGTACACAAGGTGCATCCAGTTT
>NW_021177430.1:0-3008 GCF_002162155.2 Triticum dicoccoides
GCCCTTGCACTTCCTGTTACGGCACCCACCCTTCTTCGCCGGGGTGGCGGTATCATTCGTGGAGTCGGTTTCCGCCGGCATCTTTGCCGGGGTACTTCCTTCCCTCTTCAGCTCGAGTGCACCGATCGGCCAGAACATAAAGTTCGTCCACATCCCTGACCTTGTTCATCGCTAGCTCCTCACGCATCTTATGATTGCGCACATTCTGATGGAATGCACTAATCACAGCAGTAGGATGAACGTCGGGGATGTTGTACTGCACTCGGCTGAACCTTTGGATGTACTTGCGCAAGTTTTCTCCTCCCTTCTGGGGGATGATATGCAAATCACTCGCTTGGCCATGAGCTTGGTGGCCTCCGGTAAAGGCGCCAACAAACTCATGACACAGATCTGCCCAAGAAGAAATGGAGTCCACCGGCAAGTGCATCAACCATGACATAACATTGGGCTTGAGTGCCAACAGGAAATAGTTGGCGATCACCTTATCATCACGAGCCCCAGTAGCTTGCATTGCGATGGTGTAGATGCTGAGGAACTCCGACGGGTGAGTCTTTCCGTTGTAATTCTCGCCAATGTCGGGCTTGAACGTGCAGTGGGATGGCCACTGGAACTGCTGCAGCTCACGAGTGAAGGCCGGACAACCCACCTTGTAGGGTAGGCCACCGTAGCCTCCCGGTGCTGGGTGGTTCACAGTGGGCCCTGTCCGCCTGTCCGACTGGTGGCGCGCGTAGCCCCGGCGTTCGATGGTGGTTTGAGCGTCTTCATGAGCTCACTCCCCAAGAACTTGACGTTGGTCGCGGTGGGTTCGCGGGTCGGACGATGCTATGGAGATATCATCACGAGCGTCATAGCGACGGACTGACACCCGCAGTGGACGGTATGGAGGAGGGGAGTGCACCGTGGCCGCATCGCCTCCGGCCCGTCCTTCGCTGGTATGCGGTGGCTCGACGGAGCGACAGCCTACGGGTCCTGCCGGCCGCAACTCATCATTGTTAGCGATGCCGACGAGGCTCTGGATGGTGGCCCTCCATTCGTCAGGCTTCACCTCAGCGGGAGGAAAGTCGAGGAGGAGTTGCACGCGTACTAGGGCTTCTGCTAGCGTGGGCGGCAGCGAAAGTTGTGTGGACTGTGATGCGCTTCGACTTCTAACCGCGCTAGAAGGTGCCCCATCACCGCCCCACAGCCGTCCGCCACCTCCGCCGGCACCTTGGCGCGCATGCTGGCCCTCCTCATCATGTGAAGGGCGCATGGGACTCTTCCCAGGGTGGCGCCCAGGGTCACCAGCAGGGCAGCGCTGCTCATTGCGCACGACCTGAGAAGAGCGCGCCGCGGGTGCCAGTTTTGGTGTCTTGGAAGTCGCCACGCCACCGTCTGGCGGCACGATGACACCCCTAGAGTGCCTCGCACCTCCGGTGGGGGGCCGAGCCCGACTCCGTCTCTGGAGCTCGTGATGCGTGGCTCGTCGCCTGGCGTACAAACGACGCCGCTCACCAGGCCTGGACTGCCAGGGTGATGTGCATGTTCACGGGGCGCGCCACGGGTTCTCTCCGCGACTGGCCCGCTACTGGTCCGCATCGGTACTGGCAGTCCTGTCCCAGACGAACCGATCACCGTGGTCGTCTTCTTCTTAGGAGCCATGGCGATGAAGAACTGCTAGGCCAACTACTAGACCAGATTCGGACAATTGCGCCCCCTACCTGGTGCGCCAGAGATGTCGGTGGGAAACGACACCTATGGGATCATGAGGATCCGTTCTGCGATTGTGGGGCACGGGCTTGTGAGAAGAGCAGGATTAGCAACCAGCACAAGGATCATTTACCCAGGTTCGGTCCTCGAGGATGCGTAAAACCCTAGTCCGGCTTTGGTGGATGTGTTGAGTGTTTCTGAGCTCTCGAACTAGCTATGGTGGATGCGTCATTCCAAAGAGCCGAATCCCTCTCTAGTACGCCATGGGCCTCCTTTTATAGTTGAAAGGGGCTGCCACAATGGCACACAGGAGCTGCAAAGGCCGACAGTGCTATGAGCTTATCGCTCGTATTACACGACAAGACGCATTTAATGCGTAGCTTAGGTGTCCTCTTGATTTATCGAGGACGGGAGCGAGGCCCGTCCCGTCCGTCACCGCTCCTCCTCGCTTCGACACGCGCCCTGGCCAGCGATGCATGCGGCGCCATGTAGACAGGCCAGCAGCTGAGGTGGCGCGGTGGTGGCGCCTTCACGAAGATCTGCATGTCGTCACGCAGGCGTGTGCTGAGTTGGCCTGGAAGCTGCATGTTGCCACGCAGGCGCCTGCCCAGCTGGTTGGGCTGGCAGCTGCACGTGAACGGCGATGGAGACTTGGTTTGTGTGGGCCTGCCAGTGGCCCCGCTGACGCCCTCGGCAACGGCCTTGCCGGGTGACCCGGCAAGGGTCTTGTCGTGGCATGCTATCGTCCCCGGCAAGGATCTTGCCGGGGGTCTTGTGGGTCTCCTTGGCTAAGATCCCACCAAGGGTCGCCATCTTTTGATCCTCATCTGATCTCATAGATTCTTTATCTTCACAAAGATCTGCATGCCACCACGGAGGTGCCTCCTGAGCCCTGGCCCAATCGTAGTTGATGGTGTTGGAGACCGTGGGTTCGAGGGTGGCTCACTCCACTGGGGTAGGCGTGCCGCCCCTGCAAGGGGCTTGCTGGGGCTGCTGAGGCTACCCCGGCAAGGGTCTTGCCGGGGAAACCTGCTTCGTACATCTCCTCTCTGTGGTCTCGGTCTTTGGCGTTGCGCTGATTGTTTCTGTGTTTGTGGCTCTGATTTCCTGTCTCCGCCCTGCTAAGTGTGGCTTTCGGCTCGTGGCTCTGACTGCCCGCGCACAAGTAAGGGGTACAAAGGAGTGCCCCTACTTTAGTAGACCGACACTAGGGTTTCACCCTACAACATCTTGGTATCATGAGCAAGGTTGATTCACATCTTGGAGTCCCAGCCCCCCATTTGCTAGCTTGATTTTGTTGTTTTTCGTCCAAATTCGAAAAT
>NW_021177431.1:0-2238 GCF_002162155.2 Triticum dicoccoides
GCCCTTGCACTTCCTGTTACGGCACCCACCCTTCTTCGCCGGGGTGGCGGTATCATTCGTGGAGTCGGTTTCCGCCGGCATCTTTGCCGGGGTACTTCCTTCCCTCTTCAGCTCGAGTGCACCGATCGGCCAGAACATAAAGTTCGTCCACATCCCTGACCTTGTTCATCGCTAGCTCCTCACGCATCTTATGATTGCGCACATTCTGATGGAATGCACTAATCACAGCAGTAGGATGAACGTCGGGGATGTTGTACTGCACTCGGCTGAACCTTTGGATGTACTTGCGCAAGTTTTCTCCTCCCTTCTGGGGGATGATATGCAAATCACTCGCTTGGCCATGAGCTTGGTGGCCTCCGGTAAAGGCGCCAACAAACTCATGACACAGATCTGCCCAAGAAGAAATGGAGTCCACCGGCAAGTGCATCAACCATGACATAACATTGGGCTTGAGTGCCAACAGGAAATAGTTGGCGATCACCTTATCATCACGAGCCCCAGTAGCTTGCATTGCGATGGTGTAGATGCTGAGGAACTCCGACGGGTGAGTCTTTCCGTTGTAATTCTCGCCAATGTCGGGCTTGAACGTGCAGTGGGATGGCCACTGGAACTGCTGCAGCTCACGAGTGAAGGCCGGACAACCCACCTTGTAGGGTAGGCCACCGTAGCCTCCCGGTGCTGGGTGGTTCACAGTGGGCCCTGTCCGCCTGTCCGACTGGTGGCGCGCGTAGCCCCGGCGTTCGATGGTGGTTTGAGCGTCTTCATGAGCTCACTCCCCAAGAACTTGACGTTGGTCGCGGTGGGTTCGCGGGTCGGACGACGCTATGGAGATATCATCACGAGCGTCATAGCGACGGACTGACACCCGCAGTGGACGGTATGGAGGAGGGGAGTGCACCGTGGCCGCATCGCCTCCGGCCCGTCCTTCGCTGGTATGCGGTGGCTCGACGGAGCGACAGCCTACGGGTCCTGCCGGCCGCAACTCATCATTGTTAGCGATGCCGACGAGGCTCTGGATGGTGGCCCTCCATTCGTCAGGCTTCACCTCAGCGGGAGGAAAGTCGAGGAGCAGTTGCACGCGTACTAGGGCTTCTGCTAGCGTGGGCGGCAGCGAAAGTTGTGTGGACTGTGATGCGCTTCGACTTCTAACCGCGCTAGAAGGTGCCCCATCACCGCCCCACAGCCGTCCGCCACCTCCGCCGGCACCTTGGCGCGCATGCTGGCCCTCCTCATCATGTGAAGGGCGCATGGGACTCTTCCCAGGGTGGCGCCCAGGGTCACCAGCAGGGCAGCGCTGCTCATTGCGCACGACCTGAGAAGAGCGCGCCGCGGGTGCCAGTGTTGGTGTCTTGGAAGTCGCCACGCCACCGTCTGGCGGCACGATGACACCCCTAGAGTGCCTCGCACCTCCGGTGGGGGGCCGAGCCCGACTCCGTCTCTGGAGCTCGTGATGCGTGGCTCGTCGCCTGGCGTACAAACGACGCCGCTCACTAGGCCTGGACTGCCAGGGTGATGTGCATGTTCACGGGGCGCGCCACGGGTTCTCTCCGCGACTGGCCCACTACTGGTCCGCATCGGTACTGGCAGTCCTGTCCCAGACGAACCGATCACCGTGGTCGTCTTCTTCTTAGGAGCCATGGCGATGAAGAACTGCTAGGCCAACTACTAGACCAGATTCGGACAATTGCGCCCCCTACCTGGTGCGCCAGAGATGTCGGTGGGAAACGACACCTATGGGATCATGAGGATCCGTTCTGCGATTGTGGGGCACGGGGTTGTGAGAAGAGCAGGATTAGCAACCAGCACAAGGATCATTTACCCAGGTTCGGTCCTCGAGGATGCGTAAAACCCTAGTCCGGCTTTGGTGGATGTGTTGAGTGTTTCTGAGCTCTCGAACTAGCTATGGTGGATGCGTCATTCCAAAGAGCCGAATCCCTCTCTAGTACGCCATGGGCCTCCTTTTATAGTTGAAAGGGGCTGCCACAATGGCACACAGGAGCTGCAAAGGCCGACAGTGCTATGAGCTTATCGCTCGTATTACACGACAAGACGCATTTAATGCGTAGCTTAGGTGTCCTCTTGATTTATCGAGGACGGGAGCGAGGCCCGTCCCGTCCGTCACCGCTCCTCCTCGCTTCGACACGCGCCCTGGCCAGCGATGCATGCGGCGCCATGTAGACAGGCCAGCAGCTGAGGTGGCGCGGTGGTGGCGCCTTCACGAAGATCTGCATGTCGTCA
>NW_021177432.1:0-1757 GCF_002162155.2 Triticum dicoccoides
AGGAATTTTATGTCTCCAAATGGAAAAACTCAGGTGTTTAGCATATCACTCTCCACCTAGCTCAATAATGTTCTTTTTTCACAAGGGAAAGGTGGTAGAGCTAACCCAGAATTTTGAAAATCACAAAGTTGTATACTAAGAAATACGATGATACATATACTCCAGCATCGCCGCCGGTGGCAGCGGCTGCCAACTTGTAAATACAATTTAGACACGATTCCCTACAATCAATCTTGAGGTGACAACAAAGACAAATTTTTCCAATCATATATATGCATAGCATTCTACTAGTACATCACAACAGATCAGCTTACATGTTTATTCGACCCACCAACCCACCGGAATCTCAAATCCCCTCGATCAACCTTCCTCGCTCAGCCAAGAAAGCAGAAAATACATTTTTCAACCAACTCATCGTCAAATAAATCTTGAGATTGCCATCTATCACCAATGTACAAAAATGTTTATTCTAGATCATGCTTACCTCTCCGGATCATGTTTATTCAATCTAGCTACATGTACAACAATGACACCAATAGAAAGGGAACATGTACAACAATGTTTATTCTAGCTAGCTACATGCACACCACATATCTTGACTCCCTTCTCCACCACTTTGGTCTCAGTGCGGGAGCCATCTGTCCGTCTGCCGGTACGCTGCCCTCGTTCTTGTGGTCTTCAACTCCAGCACCACCTGCAACTACGAGCAACGGGTGGTCTTCAACTCTAGCAGCAACCACCCTGCGGGCAAAGGGCAACCAGAGCAAGACGCAAGGATGCCAGGGGAGGTCATATCACTCCTACAACCTCTGCTCCCAGCACACAACTCCCAGGATTCATTTGCCTAGCTCAGAAGCTTTCTTGTGCCTCTCATAAGAATCCTGCATTATAACATAGCATGCATAATAACCATAATTCGATCTGGCTACGGATCAAACATAGAGCAAAATATGAATTAAGCATCAACCACACAAAACATACCTATAAATGCTCACGTGACTGCAAAAGGGCTACCAGCAGTTTTTTTTTAATATTTTACTAGGTAGGTTTATTATCCATGTACACCTACAATATCTTGTTACACATGGGCATATCTCATATACCCGGACTGGCTTGTTTCAGACTTCTAAAGAACTTTCTTTTATGTTGGAACGACAAGCAAATTTCTCTTCCTTCATATCTCAAGCCCGAATAATTTCCAAAGGCAGAACAGAAAGACAATACACAGCTTCCTTTCAAGGGGATATTGCTTGTTGTATGTATACTTTGCTTAATCAGAGCAAATTTGTTACAAATCTATCGAAAGATGCAATGCAAGAGCACTAAAACTTTAGACCGGAGAAAACTCAATAGTTGCAGCACTACTTGCATCTCGTCTCAGCAATCATATAGCACAAATAAGTATGTGCCCTTCTTTTTAAAATGTCGAGATTTACCAGGAGACGAAGGAGACATGGCAAAAGGAAAGGAACGAGATTGACAAACAAATTTGATTGATCAAAAACATACTTGAGCAGCCAAAATTTCAGCTTCCTTTGCCAACTTGACCATTTCATCACAACTAATGTAGACATGGCTGATGTGGTATATTGTATCCATGTGTTGATGAATATGAAGCTCTCATTGAATACTGCATTCCTACCCATGGAAACTGGCATTATCATTTAGTATTGGGTCTCATATACATTTCCATGACAGGAAGCATCTCTTAAAATAAGAGAAAAAATAGCAAACCTGACTTCTTGCTGGAGCTGGGC
>NW_021177433.1:0-1422 GCF_002162155.2 Triticum dicoccoides
CGGAAGGGTCCCGGGGGCCCACCGGGTGGGGCCACCTGCCCCGGGGGGCCACATGGGCTGTAGGGGGTGCGCCTTGGCCTACATGGGCCAAGGGCACCAGCCCCTAGAGGCCCATGCGCCAAGATATAGGAAAAAGGGGAGAGTCCTAAAAGGGGAAGGCACCTCCGAGGTGCCTTGGGGAGGATGGACTCCTCCCCCCCTCTTAGCCGCACCCCTTCCTTGGAGGAAGGGGCAAGGCTGCGCCTCCCCCCTCTCCCCTGCCCCTATATATAGTGGAGGGGAGGGAGGGCATCCATACCTGAGCCCTTGGCGCCTCCCTCCCTCCCGTGACACCTCCTCCTCTCCCGTAGGTGCTTGGCGAAGCCCTGCAGGATTGCCACGCTCCTCCATCACCACCACGCCGTTGTGCCGCTGCTGGATGGAGTCTTCCTCAACCTCTCCCTCTCTCCTTGCTGGATGAAGGCGTGGGAGACATCGTCGAGCTGTACGTGTGTTGAACGCGGAGGTGCCGTCCGTTCGGCACTAGGATCATCGGTGATCTGAATCACGACGAGTACGACTCCATCAACCCTGTTCACTTGAACGCTTCCGCTTAGCGATCTACAAGGGTATGTAGATGCACTCTCCTTCCCCTCGTTGCTAGTCTCTCCATAGATAGATCTTGGTGACACGTAGGAAAATTTTGAATTTCTGCTACGTTCCCCAACAGTGGCATCATGAGCTAGGTCTATTGTGTAGATTCTTTGCACGAGTAGAACACAAAGTAGTTGTGGGCATCGATATTGTTCAATATGCTTGCCGTTACTAGTCTTATCTTGATTCGGCGGCATCGTGGGATGAAGCGGCCCGGACCAACCTTACACGTACGCTTACGTGAGACCGGTTCCACCGACAAACATGCACTAGTTGCATAAGGTGGCTGGCGGGTGTCTGTCTCTCCCACTTTAGTCGGATCGGATTCGATGAAAAGGGTCCTTATGAAGGGTAAATAGCAATTGGAATATCACGTTGTGGTTCATGCGTAGGTAAGAAACGTTCTTGCTAGAAACCCATAGCAGCCACGTAAAACATGCAAACAACAATTAGAGGACGTCTAACTTGTTTTTGCAGGGTATGCTATGTGATGTGATATGGCCAAAAAGGATGTGATGAATGATATATGTGATGTATGAGATTGATCATGTTCTTGTAATAGGAATCACGACTTGCATGTCGATGAGTATGACAACCGGCAGGAGCCATAGGAGTTGTCTTTATTTATTTGTGACCTGCGTGTCAACTTAAACGTCATGTAATTACTTTACTTTATTGCTAACCGTTAGCCATAGTAGTAGAAGTAATAGTTGGCGAGGCAACTTCATGAAGACACGATGATGGAGATCATGATGATGGAGATCATGGTGTCATGCCGGTGACGATGAT
>NW_021177434.1:0-2461 GCF_002162155.2 Triticum dicoccoides
TGGCCTCCTGTTACTTGCCTTGACGTAGGGTCCAAGTCTCCTGAGTTTATTCGATGAGAAAATCACGTTCCCGAAGGTGTCATTCCGTTTGGACTCCGTTTGATATTCCTTTTCTTCAAAACCCTAGAACAGGCAAAAAAACAGCAATTCTAGGCTGGGCCTCCAGTTAATAGGTTAGTCCCGAAAATAATATAAAAGTGGATAATAAAGCCCAATAATGTCGAAAACAATACATAATATAGCATGGAGCAATCAAAAATTATAGATACGTTGGAGACGTATCAAGCATCCCCAAGCTTAATTCCTGCTCGTCCTCGAGTAGGTAAATGATAAAAACAGAATTTTTGATGCGGAGTGCAACTTGGCATAATTTTAATGTAATTCTTCTTAATTGTGGTATGAATATTCAGATCCAAAAGATTCAAGACAAAAGTTCATATTGACATAGAAAATAATAATACTTCAAGCATACTAACAAAGCAATTATGTCTTCTCAAAATAACATGGCTAAAGAAAGTTATCCCTACAAAATCATATAGTCTGGCTATGCTCTATCTTCACCATACAAAATATTTAAATCATGCACAACCCCGATGACAAGCCTAGCAATTGTTTCATACTTTTGACATTCTCAAAACTTTTTCAATCTTCACGCAATACATGAGTGTGAGCCATGGATATAGCACTATAGGTGGAATAGAGTGGTGGTTGTGGAGAAGACAAAAAGGGAGAAGATAGTCTCACATCAACTAGGCATATCAACGGGCTATGGAGATGCCCATCAATACATATCAATGTGAGTGAGTAGGGATTGCCATGCAACAGATGCACTAGAGCTATAAGTATATGAAAGCTCAAAAAGAAACTAAGTGCGTGTGCATCCAACTTGCTTGCTCATGAAGACCTAGGGTAATTTGAGGAAGCCCATCATTGGAATATACAAGCCAAGTTCTATAATGAAAGATTCCCACTAGTATATGAAAGTGATAACATGAGAGACTCTCTACTATGAAGATCATGGTGCTACTTTGAAGCACAAGTGTGGTAAAAGGATAGTAACATTGTCCCTTCTCTCTTTTTCTCCCATTTTTTTATTTGCGCCTTTTCTCTTTTTTTCATGGCCTCTTTTCTTTCTTTTTATTTGGGCTTCTTTGGCCTCTTTTATTTATTTTTCGTCCGGAGTCTCATCCCGACTTGTGGGGGAATCATAGTCTCCATCATCCTTTCCTCACTGGGACAATGCTCTAATAATGATGATCACCACACTTTTATTTTTCTTACAACTCAACAATTACAACTCGATACTTGGAAAAAAAATATGACTCTATATGAATGCCTCTGGCAGTGTACCGGGAGATGCAATGACTCATGAGTGACAAGTATGAAAGAATTATGAACGGTGGCTTTGCCACAAATACTATGTCAACTACATGATCATGCTAAGCAATATGACAATGATGGAGTGTGTCATAAACGGAACGGTGGAAAGTTGCATGGCAATATATCTCGGAATGGCTATGGAAATGCCATAATAGGTAGGTATGGTGGCTGTTTTGAGGAAGGTATATGGTGGGTGTATGATACCGGCGAAAAGGTGCGTGGTATTAGAGAGGCTAGCAAAGGTGGAAGGGTGAGAGTGCGTATAATCTATGGACTCAACATTAGTCATAAAGAACTCATATACTTATTGCAAAAATCTACAAGTTATCAAAACAAAGTATTACGCGTATGCTCCTAGGGGAATAGATTGGTAGGAAAAGACCATCACCCGTCCCCGACCGCCACTCATACGGAAGAAAATCAATAAATAAATAATGCTCCGACTTCATCACATAACGGTTCACCATACGTGCATGCTACGGGAATCGCAAGCTTCAACACAAGTATTTCTCAAATTCACAACTACTCAACTAGCATGACTTTAATATCACCATCTCCACATCTCAAAACAATTATCAAGTATCAAACTTATCATAGTATTCAACACACTCGTAAGAGAGTTTTATTATTAATCTTGCATACCAAGCATATTAGGATTTTAAGCAAATTACCATGCTATTAAGACTCTCAAAATAATCTAAGTGAAGCATTAGAGATCACTAGTTTCTATAAAACAAATCCACCACCGTGCTCTAAAAGATATAAGTGAAGCAATAAAGCAAAAATATATAACTTCAAAGATATAAGCGAAGCATATAGAGTATTCTAACAAATTCCAAATCATATATGGCTCTCTCAAAAGGTGTGTACAGCAAGGATGATTGTGGTGAACTAACAAGCAAAGACTCAAATCATACAAGACGCTCCAAGCAAAACACATATCATGTGGTAAATTAAAATATAGCTCCAAGTAAAGTTACCGATAGAAGTAGACGAAAGAGGGGGTGCCTTCCGGGGCATCCGCAAGCTTTGGCTTTTAGGTGTCCTTAGATTATCTTGGGGGTGCCATGGGCATCCCCAA
>NW_021177435.1:0-1009 GCF_002162155.2 Triticum dicoccoides
TGGTAACTGTTGTTGTATGCGAACTCGGCATATGGCAGGCTGTCCTCCCAACTGGTTCCATAGGTGAGGACACATGCTCTCAGCATGTCTTCTAAAACCTGGTTTACGCGTTCTGTTTGTCCATCAGTCTGTGGATGGTATGCGGTACTGAAGGCTAGTTGGGTTCCCAGAGCCTGTTGTAATTGCTCCCAAAATCTTGAGACGAACTGAGTGCCTCTGTCGGAAATTATAGTCTTCGGGACACCGTGCAGACAGACTATGCGGGAAAGATAAATCCTGGCAAGTCTCTGAGTGGTGTAGGTTGTCTTTACTGGAATAAAGTGTGCTACTTTGGTCAACCTGTCAGTGATGACCCATATGGCATCATTTCCGTGTCGTGACCGAGGTAATCCGACAATAAAATCCATCCCTATTTCATCCCATTTCCACTCAGGTATTTTTTTAGGTTGCAGTAGTCCGGCTGGTCTCTGATGTTCAGCTTTTATGCGTTGACATGAGTCGCAACATGCAATGAAAGCGGCTATGTCCCTCTTCATACCGTGCCACCAAAATCTTTCCTAAATATCCTTATACATTTTGGTTCCTCCAGGGTGGATCGAATATGGAGTGGTGTGTGCTTCAGTTAAAACTTGCTGTTTAAGGTCTTCTATGTTTGGCACGCATAGCCTTTCTCCGTACCATAATATTCCTTCATTGTCTATGACGAATTCCGAGGCCTTGCCCATACTCAACTTCCTTTTAATTCCTTCAATGCTGGGGTGACCGGACTGAGCCTCTTTAATTTTCTCCACAAGGTGTGGTTGTATTTCCAAGTTTGATATGGTGCCTTCTGCTACCATTATCAAGTTGAGCTTGACAAATTCTTGATGGAATTCGGGCCTCAAGCTGTGCAGATAGTTCCCGTTGGAGCTGGGGTTCCGACTCAGGGCATCGGCCACTACGTTTGCTTTCCCTGGATGGTAATGGATACCCACATCATAATCCTTTACCAATTCTAACCAGCGGCGTT
>NW_021177436.1:0-1972 GCF_002162155.2 Triticum dicoccoides
GTTAAATTCAATGGAACCCTCTTGGAATCATTTGCACCATCGCGTGGGCTGCGGCAAGGTGATCTTTTATCCCCATTCTTGTTTCTTTTTGTGGCTGATGGTTTATCCGCTTTGTTAAAAGATGGGAAGGAAAAAGGTGATTATACCCCGCTGAAAATATGTCGCAGAGCACCGGGCGTATCTCACCTTCTGTTCGCAGATGATACGCTGCTATTTTTCAAAGCGCAGGAGGATCAAGCAAACAAGATCCACCAAGTGCTAAGTGTTTATGCTAATGCAACAGGGCAATATATTAATCCGGCCAAGTGCAGCGCACTGTTTGGCTCCTCTTGCCCCACGGATCAGCAGGATGTGGTGAGAAATACGCTCAATATAGGCACTATTACCTTCGAAGAGAAGTATCTAGGCCTGCCGACGCCTGAAGGTCGTATGTCACGTGGTAAATTTCAGAACTTGCAGTCTCGGTTGTTGAAACGGATTATTGCATGCGGGACACCCTTTCTCTCGCGGGCAAGGAGACTATGATTAAGGCAGTTGCGCAGGCCATCCCTACTTATATCATGGGCGTTTTCAAGTTACCTTTGTCTGTCTGTGATGACCTGAATAGGATGGTACGTAACTTTTGGTGGGGTGCATCGGAAGGCAAACGGAAAACACATTGGTTGGCATGGCCGAAGATACAAGCTCAGAAAAGCAAGGGTGGCTTGGGATTCAGGGATTTTCGCCTCTTCAACCAGGCTCTCCTAGCAAGACAAGCCTGGCGCCTGTTAACTAATCCCAACAGCTTGTGTGCGCAGGTTCTAAAGGCGCGGTACTACCCAGAGGGGCGCCTCGAAGACACGGTCTTCTCGGGGAATGCATCCCCGACTTGGCAGGCGATTCAGCATGGCTTGAGCTCTTGAAGAAGGGCATCATATGGCGCATCGGGGACGGGCGAAACATCCGCATATGGCGCGACCGGTGGCTACCCAGGGAGCCGTCGCGTCAAACCGTGTCCCCGCAGGGAACGTGCCGCCTTAGGAGGGTGGCGGATCTCTTGGACGGCGACGGGTCCTGGCGCACGGACCTTCTTCATCGCTACTTCCTCCCAGCGGATATCGATGTCATCACAAGCATCCGTACTTCGCCTCGCGTCCCGGACGACATTATTGCATGGGCACCAGAGAGGAACGGTATCTTCACCGTTCGGTCCGCCTACCACCTAGCCATGGACGAGCGCAAGCGTCCATTGGCGTCCGCCACGAGCAGGGCACCGGATGGTCGTCGCGCCATCTGGAAGATCATATGGGGGTGCCCTGCTCCCCCGAAGGTACGCGTTTTTGCCTGGAGAATCATCACCAACTCACTTGCTACTTGGGCCAATAAATTCTCACGGCATCTCGAGCTTACTGACATATGCCCCCTCTGTGCTATGGAACGTGAGGACGGATTCCATGCGCTTTGCAGGTGCCCCTTGGCAAGGGAGCTCTGGCGCATCATGGCTTTGGACTGGAACATCCCCAAGGAGTCCATCCACGATACAGGCCCAGAGTGGGTCTTCTCACTGTTGGACCCCTTGGACGACACGGCAAGACTGGTGGTGCTCATGACCATGTGGCGAATATGGCATGTCCGCAACGAGATCACTCATGCCAAGCCGCCACCCCCTGCCGAAGCTTCCAGGTGTTTTTTGCGCGGGTACATCAACTCACTTTTGTGCTTACAGCAACATCCTACGGGTGATCTAGTGAAGGGAAAGATGGTGGTCATTACATCACCACAATGGGCCCGGGTGCGCACGGAGACCAAGGCGATTGCGAGCTGGGCCCCCCCTGTGCCGGGCTGGGCGAAGTTGAACATGGACGGGAGTTATATCGCAGCCACGAGCGCGGAGGGTGGTGGCATGATCCTTCGAGATGATAGAGGTGACATCATCTATAGCGCATGCAGGGAGCTCCGCACATACAATAATGCCCTCGAGGCAGAGCTAGCG
>NW_021177437.1:0-1972 GCF_002162155.2 Triticum dicoccoides
GTTAAATTCAATGGAACCCTCTTGGAATCATTTGCACCATCGCGTGGGCTGCGGCAAGGTGATCTTTTATCCCCATTCTTGTTTCTTTTTGTGGCTGATGGTTTATCCGCTTTGTTAAAAGATGGGAAGGAAAAAGGTGATTATACCCCGCTGAAAATATGTCGCAGAGCACCGGGCGTATCTCACCTTCTGTTCGCAGATGATACGCTGCTATTTTTCAAAGCGCAGGAGGATCAAGCAAACAAGATCCACCAAGTGCTAAGTGTTTATGCTAATGCAACAGGGCAATATATTAATCCGGCCAAGTGCAGCGCACTGTTTGGCTCCTCTTGCCCCACGGATCAGCAGGATGTGGTGAGAAATACGCTCAATATAGGCACTATTACCTTCGAAGAGAAGTATCTAGGCCTGCCGACGCCTGAAGGTCGTATGTTACGTGGTAAATTTCAGAACTTGCAGTCTCGGTTGTTGAAACGGATTATTGCATGGGGGACACCCTTTCTCTCGCGGGCAAGGAGACTATGATTAAGGCAGTTGCGCAGGCCATCCCTACTTATATCATGGGCGTTTTCAAGTTACCTTTGTCTGTCTGTGATGACCTGAATAGGATGGTACGTAACTTTTGGTGGGGTGCATCGGAAGGCAAACGGAAAACACATTGGTTGGCATGGCCGAAGATACAAGCTCAGAAAAGCAAGGGTGGCTTGGGATTCAGGGATTTTCGCCTCTTCAACCAGGCTCTCCTAGCAAGACAAGCCTGGCGCCTGTTAACTAATCCCAACAGCTTGTGTGCGCAGGTTCTAAAGGCGCGGTACTACCCAGAGGGGCGCCTCGAAGACACGGTCTTCTCGGGGAATGCATCCCCGACTTGGCAGGCGATTCAGCATGGCTTGAGCTCTTGAAGAAGGGCATCATATGGCGCATCGGGGACGGGCGAAACATCCGCATATGGCGCGACCGGTGGCTACCCAGGGAGCCGTCGCGTCAAACCGTGTCCCCGCAGGGAACGTGCCGCCTTAGGAGGGTGGCGGATCTCTTGGACGGCGACGGGTCCTGGCGCACGGACCTTCTTCATCGCTACTTCCTCCCAGCGGATATCGATGTCATCACAAGCATCCGTACTTCGCCTCGCGTCCCGGACGACATTATTGCATGGGCACCAGAGAGGAACGGTATCTTCACCGTTCGGTCCGCCTACCACCTAGCCATGGACGAGCGCAAGCGTCCATTGGCGTCCGCCACGAGCAGGGCACCGGATGGTCGTCGCGCCATCTGGAAGATCATATGGGGGTGCCCTGCTCCCCCGAAGGTACGCGTTTTTGCCTGGAGAATCATCACCAACTCACTTGCTACTTGGGCCAATAAATTCTCACGGCATCTCGAGCTTACTGACATATGCCCCCTCTGTGCTATGGAACGTGAGGACGGATTCCATGCGCTTTGCAGGTGCCCCTTGGCAAGGGAGCTCTGGCGCATCATGGCTTTGGACTGGAACATCCCCAAGGAGTCCATCCACGATACAGGCCCAGAGTGGGTCTTCTCACTGTTGGACCCCTTGGACGACACGGCAAGACTGGTGGTGCTCATGACCATGTGGCGAATATGGCATGTCCGCAACGAGATCACTCATGCCAAGCCGCCACCCCCTGCCGAAGCTTCCAGGTGTTTTTTGCGCGGGTACATCAACTCACTTTTGTGCTTACAGCAACATCCTACGGGTGATCTAGTGAAGGGAAAGATGGTGGTCATTACATCACCACAATGGGCCCGGGTGCGCACGGAGACCAAGGCGATTGCGAGCTGGGCCCCCCCTGTGCCGGGCTGGGCGAAGTTGAACATGGACGGGAGTTATATCGCAGCCACGAGCGCGGAGGGTGGTGGCATGATCCTTCGAGATGATAGAGGTGACATCATCTATAGCGCATGCAGGGAGCTCCGCACATACAATAATGCCCTCGAGGCAGAGCTAGCG
>NW_021177438.1:0-973 GCF_002162155.2 Triticum dicoccoides
TATGCTTCCACGACTATCACTACCGTTTAGTAATAAAGTAAAGCATTACATCGCGATTGCATTGCATACAATAAAGCGACAACCATATGGCTCCTGCCAGTTGCCGATAACTTGGTTACAAAACATGATCATCTCATACAATAAAATTCAGCATCATGCCTTGACCATATCACATCACAACATGCCCTGCAAAAACAAGTTAGACGTCCTCTACTTTGTTGTTGCATGTTTTACGTGGCTGCTACGGGCTTAAGTAAGAACCAATCTCACCTACGCATCAAAAACCACAACGATAGTTTGTCAAATAGACTCCGTTTTAACCTTCGCAAGGACCGGGCGTAGCCATACTTGGTTCAACTAAAGTTGGAGAGGCAGTCGCCCGCAAGCCATCTCTGTGCAAAGCACGTCGAGGGAACCGGTCTCGCGTAAGCGTACGCGTAAGGTTGGTCCGGGTCGTGTCGTCCAACAATGCCGCTGAACCAAAATATGACATGCTGGTAGGCAGTATGGCTTGTATCGTCCACAACTCACTTGTGTTCTACTCGTGCATATAACATCAACATCATTAACCTAGGCTCGGATGCCACTGTTGGGTTTCGTAGTAATTTCAAAATTTTCCTACGCGCACACAGGATCATGTGATGCATAGCAACGAGAGGAGAGTGTTGTCTACGTACCCAACGCAGACCGACTGCGGAAGCGATGACACGACGTAGAGGAAGTAGTCGTACGTCTTCACGATCCAACCGATCAAGCACCGAAACTACGGCACCTCCGAGTTCGAGCACACGTTCAGCTCGATGACGATCCCCGGACTCCGATCCAGCAAAGTGTCGGGGAAGAGTTTCGTCAGCACGACGGCGTGGTGACGATCTTGATGAATTACAGCAGCAGGGCTTCGCCTAAACTCCGCTACAGTATTATCGAGGAATATGGTGGCAGGGGGCACCGCACACGGCTAAGGAATCGATCA
>NW_021177439.1:0-2026 GCF_002162155.2 Triticum dicoccoides
GAATCCGAGTCAAACTACAAGTCCAAAGGTGTTACATCACCTCCACTTGGGCCCATTGGCCTTGTACGACCTAGATTTAGTTTTAGGCTGCCTTGGGACGTCCTCCCACCTCCTTGGCCGCCACCCCTTGCTCCTATATAAGTAGATCCATCTAGTAGCTTTTCCTTGGGATTTGTTTAGTTAAAAGTTAGCCATTGCAACTTCGTGTACTTCGTTTGTGTCCAACGACCAGACCAAGACCGCTTCCGGATCCCCACCATTATCAATACCTCATATATATTTGCAATATTCAGATTGCTTTATCATATTCTTGCTCGTTCTTCGATTGCTTGCAGGAATAGACCTTCGTGGTCAGGCTGACCGTGCTTCCGGCATCGTCAGTAACCTCAGGAGATTGGTTTAGCGATTGCCAAGGCACAACGTCGTGCACGTCTGTAGACAAATCGTCAAAGTCGTCTCCACCAAATCGATAGTTATCATCTCATCGAAAGATCGGGACACCCCCGCCTCTATCAAGTGGATAACATAAATAGATTATTGAATAGTTTGCACTAGAAATCACCTGACAAATATGCATATATGCAATATTTTTGGTCATATCCAAGGTAGTCATGTCCTCATCAGGCGGTAATCCCGGTGGCACGTCTTGTGGAAAGACGTCAGCGAACTCCTGCAAAATGTTAGTGACAGCAGGAGGCAAAGAGGAAGGCACGTCCTCGAATGAAAATAATGCCTCTTTGCACACAAAAGCATAGCAAACAGATTTGCTGAAATCTAGCTCATCAATATCAGATTTGGTGTCAAATAAACATGCACTTTTCAATTTAATTTCAGAAGCAACACTAGATGGTTTATTATTAGGCTTCATTTGTTGCTCAAATTCTTTTGCCACAATCTGATTTTCACTCTTATTCGTCTCCTGTTTTGCTTTATTAGCTCTATTAATATCATCTTTCAAAATGGAATCAGGAGTCATAGGAAGCAAAGTAATATTTTTATCCTTATGGACAAGAGTATAGTGATTGTTTCTACCATGGTGTACAGAATTTTTATCAAATTGCCATGGTCTACCAAGTAATAAAGAACATGCTTGCATAGGTACCACATCACAATCAACATAATCAGCATATGTAGAGATACTAAAATGCACACGAACAGTACGTGTTACCTTAACCTTGCCGCTGTTGTTGAACCATTGGATGTAGTAAGGATGTGGATGTGGTCTTGTGGTGAGAGAAAGCTTCTCCACCATCTCCATGCTAGCGAAGTTGTTGCAGCTCCCTCCATCTATGATGACGCGCACAGAACGTTCCTTCACAACTCCCTTGGTATGGAACAAATTGTGCCTCTGATTTTGCTCAGCTTATGTGATCTGCACACTCAAAACACGTTGAGCAACTAAACATTCATACCTGTCAGCGTCTTCGGGAGCCATGTATTGCGTCTCATGATCAGAATCATCTCCACCATGTTCTTCACGTGTAATAAGAGCCAAAGTCTCCTCATCATAGTCACTAGCAGACTCATATCCACCATCCGCGGTAGCAATCATCACACGCGGAGATTTGCATTCTCTCGCATAATGACCTCCTCCCTTACAACGACGACAAATAATATCACTTGTGTGCCCTGTTGATGCCATGGAAGAAGAAGAACGCTGTGCAGGCCCCGCAGGTGCGCTCTTGGCAGATAATGGTGGTTGTGCCTGTTTTCTTGTATCACGGCTGGAGGTGGCACCGGATAGAGGTGCTGGTGCAGTTGAAGTAGAAGATGCACGTGGTGTCCATGATGAAGGTCGGCCTGCAGAAAAGTTAGTTCGCCCCAATGCTTGTCGATCCTGCACTTCACGTTCAGCTTTACAAGCAAGATGGAATAAACGAGTGATATTAGTATACTCCTTATAGTCTAGAATGGTCTGAATCTCTCTATTTAATCCACCCAGAAAACGTGCAAGCATAGCTTCATTCTCCTCAACAATACCACATCTAATCATGCCAGTTTGTAATTCCTGATAATATTCTTCTAC
>NW_021177440.1:0-1055 GCF_002162155.2 Triticum dicoccoides
GGTCAAGTGGAACGCGTCAACCAGATTCTAGAAGACATGCTTTGAGCCTCTGTTATCTCATTCGGAATGGATTGGGAGAAGTGCCTTCCATTTGCCGAATTCGCTTATAACAACAGCTATCAATCTAGCTTGGGTAAAGCCCCTTTTGAAGTTCTCTATGGACGACGGTGTCGAACACCCCTTAACTGGTCAGAGACCGGGGA
Organism: Triticum dicoccoides; assembly: GCF_002162155.2. Classification (NCBI taxonomy): domain Eukaryota; kingdom Viridiplantae; phylum Streptophyta; class Magnoliopsida; order Poales; family Poaceae; genus Triticum; species Triticum dicoccoides. Next base: position 204 of record NW_021177440.1, read on the forward strand.
AAGACAATTCTTTGGCCCGGATATGATTCAGGAAGCAGAAGAACAAGTTCGCATCGTTCGTGAAAAGTTGAAAACAGCCCAATCTCGTCAAAAGAGTCAATATGACCGAAAACATAAGGCTATGACTTTCGAGGTTGACGAGAAGGCTTATCTTCGGGTCACCCCTCTGAAGGGAACCCATCGTTTCGGTATCAAAGGCAAATTGGCTCCTCGTTACATTGGACCTTTTCGCATTCTCGCCAAACGAGGAGAAGTTGCCTACCAGTTGGAACTACCTCCGTATCTCTCCAGAGTCCATGATGTCTTCCACGTTTCCCAACTCAGGCGTTGCTTCTCGGATCCTATCCGTGAAGTGGACCACGAAACGCTTGATCTCCAGGATAATCTTACATATCGAGAGTACCCCATTCGTATCCTCGATCAGGCCGAGCGTACCACTCGACGCCAGAACATCAAGTTCCTCAAAGTACAATGGTCGCACCATTCTGAGGATGAAGCAACTTGGGAAAGGGAGGATCGTCTTCGACTCGAGTACCCCGCCTTCTTTCCGGAGGAACCCAAATCTCGGGACGAGATTCTTTTGAGTGGGGGTGAGTTGTCACACCCTAGCTAGTCATGCATTAGAGTGTTGCATCATGTTTACTCTTTCATCAGAAACTTGAAATGGGGATCTGTGAAACCCTCAGAATCATTTTGAAAATGATCCAAATAAAAATTTCTCCAAAAGGGTCCAAGAAAATGCTCATGTTGATCTCTGAAAATATTGGACAGAGATAAAAAAATCAAACCAATATTTTTAGTGGCTCATGGACATTTATTTTGGGCATTTGGAATTAATGCATAAATATTTGC
>NW_021177441.1:0-1693 GCF_002162155.2 Triticum dicoccoides
TGTCTCCGGGGCCGGGGTGCGTCCGCGGCGCAGCAAGGTGTCCTTCCAGGAGCGGCGCCCGCCGCCACCGCTGCCACCCGCTCCATCTTGATCGCGGCCAGGGCCGCCACGCGGCATGCCGCGGCAACCCAGGTCCGCCACCGGGGCACGAGCCAGGCGCTGCTGGGGCTCAGCACGCTGGCCATCCTCCACCTCCATGGTCCAAGTGCCCGTGACCACCATAGGGAACGGCCGGTCGTCGCCATCGGAGTCAGATGACAGCAGCCCACTCTGGCCAGAGTGGGAGGAGCGCGGGGAGAGAGGCGTCCAATCTTCCACCCGGTCGACATGGATCAGCATCGTGTAGGACACAACGCCCGGCGGCGGAGCCACACGCCGGTCCAGCGGCGAGAAGCCCTGCATCTCTTCCACTCGCCCCGCGCCGCGCGGCAACACCCACAAGGTGTGCTTGGTGGGGATGTGGGCGACGTCGCGAGTCCAGAGCCAGCAGGCGAAAGTTTTCGTGTGCCCGCGCTCCAGCGTCCTGCCGTCGAGGCGGTCGACACGCACCTTCTTCCCCAGGATCTCCTCGGCCCCCTCCAGGGACCAGTACTGCATTGGGACCTTCTCGATGACGACGCGGACATGCAGGCTGAGCGTGTCGAAGGAGGCGTGGTCGTGCTCGTGCCACGACGCGATGGTGAAGACGGCGCCGTCGACGCGGATGGAGCCGCGGCGGACCGCGTTGTCGTGGTGCGCCGGCTGGTTGAAAATGACGAGGTAGTGCTCCGGGTGGTGGGCCGTGACCCGCAGTTGGTGCTCAGGGACGGCGAGCTGCGCCTCCAGAGCCCGCCCGATGGCCATAGGGGACGTGGCGTTCACCCCATCCGCCGCGCTCAGGGTGATGGCGTGATGGCGCAGGAAGAAGATGGCCTGCTCAGCCACCCCAGTGGACATGGCCACCGAGTGGCTCTCTCGGGGATGGCGCGCCGGATCGACGTGGTACAGCATGGTCTGGGCGGAGGTGGGCATGGTTGGTGCAGCGGGCGGCGGGAACTGGAGACGCGCGTGGAGAGGCACCGGCGACGGTGCCGGCCCAAGCCTACTCTTTGCACTTCCTCTGCTCAGATTTCGAGGGTTTTGCGGGTAGTGTTTGCCAATGTGCCCCGGCTGCTCGCAGAGGATGCAATGGATTGGATCCCTACAATCGACGCGGCGATGGCGCTTGCTGAGGCATCTGAAACAGCGGCCGCGGAACTTGCTTAAGAAGGCGTCGCGGCCAGCGCTCGCATTGAAGCCGCTCCGGCGGTCCGACGTGTGCACCCTACGGTGCGCATCAGAAACCAGCGGGCCAGAGGAAGGGCGCCGGTTCTTTTGGTGGCTGACCTCGGTCCACCCTCCATCCGCACCCGAAGAGGAAAGGTGGACAGCCGGTGATGGAGCGACGATGATGGACTTAATGCTCGGGGGAGGTGGAGTGGCCTGATCTACCGGGCCAAAGGGCTGCCCATCCACCAGCGGCGGCTCCCGAGGCGGGATCCGCAGCGACGATGCCGGATCTGGCGAGCTCGCGAGCGGCGTCTCCGGAACCGCGGACGGACCAGAGGATGGAGGAGACGCCCAGGCATCAAGATCCGGTCCGAGGCCAGAGCCCCCAGCTGGCGAGGAGTGCGGGGTCGTCGCCATGAAGGCTTGGGTGGTGGCCGCCGCGGCC
>NW_021177442.1:0-1465 GCF_002162155.2 Triticum dicoccoides
GATCACAACGTCGGAACATCGTCTACCGGGAGGGAACAGATACCGGCAACAAAGAAGAACACAATCAATGCAATGCACAAAATGATGCATGCTATGACATGGCAATATGAATGTGTTTTGAGCTAATGCAACTAGCAACAGATTAAATGAAGTTGGTTTGAATACAAGATTCAAATTCAAACTCCATATGTGATTATTCAAATGCCATTTAATTGATTTGTGCTATACAGCAGCTATAAGTTGTTCTAACATGCATGAAAATGGTACAGATGGATTCCTTGAATTTTTCTGATAATTTTTCATATATAAATTATTTAATTTGGAGTTACGGTTGAATTACTATGATTTTTTGAAGTTTTGAACATTTTCTGGAATTTCCTGAATATTTAGAATTAAAATAATTCCAGAAAATGATTTAACTGCGTCAGCCTGACGCCAGCATGACGTCAGCGAGTCAATGGCCAGGTCCAGGTCAAACCTGACGTGCGGGGTCCACACGTCAGTGACACAGGAACTAATCCCGGTCAAACCCAGCGCTAACTGAGGTTTGACCAGGGGTGGGGCCCACAGTCAGTGGCCTAGGGGGTTGGTTAGGGCGTCATTAGCGTTTAATGACATCGCCACGTCAGCTGCCGGCGTTTAACCGCCGGCGACCTCAGATCGCGGCGGCGTCCGCATCGGGATTGCGTTACAGGCCAGGGTTTGGGGCGCGGGGAGCATCTACGGAGAGCTGGCGGAGTGGCGCTTCCAGTGGTGGAGGCGGCTGGAGCGGAGGTGGCCGGAGTTGAGCACGGCGTCGACCTCAGCGGCGGCCGGAGCTCGGGCGAGCTCGGGGTCGGGGTTAGGGAGCACGGCAGGAGGAGCTGGGGAGTGCTACGGACTCCTGAGATCGCGGTGAGCACGTCAGTGGGCTCGGAAACGAGCTGCGGTGGCTGTGGCCACGGCCACGCCATGGCCGGCGGCGAGAAACTCTCGGCCGCGGTGGAGGAAGAGGCTAGGGGATGAGCGCGAGCTTGAGGGAGGGGGGAAGAGGAAGAGGGACTCACAGTGGACTGGACGGAGGGGTCGGCGAGCTCGGGGAAGCTTCTGCGACGGCGAATTTACGGCGGCAATCTCCAGGCACCGGGGATGAAGACGACGATGCTCCGGTCGACTGGGGCCTCCTCTGGTCGCGTGCGTCGGTGTGCAGCTCCATGGGGTCGGGACGGAGCTCCTGAGCTCATCGGAAGGGCGAGGGGTGGCCGGTGGCTATGGATGCGACGGCGGCGGCCTCCGGTGGCTCTCGGTGGTGCTCCAAATCGAGAGAGGGAGAGAGCCAGAGCGAGCAGAGAGAGGGATAGCGGTCGGGGACGACTCCATGGCGTCGCTAGAGGGCTCGGGGAGGAAGCAGGAGGTGGCCAGGGGAAGCAGGAGGTGGCGCGCGCGGCGGCGTCGCGGTGTCTGTCCTCCTGGCAGGGAGGAAGAC
>NW_021177443.1:0-1442 GCF_002162155.2 Triticum dicoccoides
TCCAATATGCACCCTTGTGCACAATATGAGATTATTTCAACAAACTATGCCACGAATGTGGCCATAAGATTGATCATTCTGCTTGAAAGCCATGAATCTTTAGAGATGATAGCTCATTTCTGAGAACACTTTTTTAAAATAATTGCCGTATTACAAGTTTGTTATTTTTCTTGGGAACTTGGCCACATATAATGACACAATCCGAAGGTTTCCCAATTTTTTGATTTTTTTGAATTTTTTATGCCCGTTTCAAAATGCGGTCAAAACGGCGGGCTTGACCGTTCCTAGCTAGTGGTTGAATCTTGAAAACTTTTGGTGTTTCTCTGATTAAATAGATACGTATGTACCTAGAAATGATTTTTGTAAAAAATAAATAGCAAACTATGAGGCAGCTGCAGTTCAAATTTGACCGCTTCCAACTGAATCGGCGGAAATTTGTCTTTTTCACGAGAGGTGGATCAAAACTTTTTACACCCAACCATTTTGTCAATTGTGCATTAAATATGTCCTAGTATTTTAGAAAATTGATTTGGTCCAATTTTGCAACGATTATTTGGTAGTTCCTTCACAAAAAAACCACCTTTCGGGCACTCGGAAAATGAAAAATGGTTTTTTTGTCCAAAGAAAATGAAAACTTCCTTAGGCAACATTGTTTGACATTCCAATATGCACCCTTGTGCACAATATGAGATCATTTCAACAAACTATGCCACGAATGTGGCCATAAGATTGATCATTCTGCTTGAAAGCCATGAATCTTTAGAGATGATAGCTCATTTCTGAGAACACTTTTTTAAAATAATTACCGTATTACAAGTTTGTTATTTTTCTTGGGAACTTGGCCACATATAATGACACAATCCGAAGGTTTCCCAGTTTTTTGATTTTTTTTGAATTTTTTATGCCCGTTTCAAAATGCGGTCAAAACGGCGGGCTTGACCGTTCCTAGCTAGTGGTTGAATCTTGGAAAACTTTTGGTGTTTCTCTGATTAAATAGATACGTATGTACCTAGAAATGATTTTTGTAAAAAATAAATAGCAAACTATGAGGCAGCTGCAGTTCAAATTTGACCCGCTTCCAACTGAATCGGCGGAAATTTGTCTTTTTCACGAGAGGTGGATCAAAACTTTTTACACCCAACCATTTTGTCAATTGTGCATTAAATATGTCCTAGTATTTTAGAAAATTGATTTGGTCCAATTTTGCAACGATTATTTGGTAGTTCCTTCACAAAAAAACCTCCTTTTGGGCACTCGGAAAATGAAAAATGGTTTTTTCGTCCAAAGAAAATGAAAACTTCCTTAGGCAACATAGTTTGCCATTCGAATATGCACCCTTGTGCACAATATGAGATCATTTGAACAAACTATGCCATGAATGTGGCCATAAGATTGATCATTTGGCTTGAAAGCCATGAATCTTCAGAGATGATAGCTCATTT
>NW_021177444.1:0-1726 GCF_002162155.2 Triticum dicoccoides
AAATTGGGCAAAATTGTGAGTGTCATTGACCGACACGTAAATGCACCACGGGGTTCGTAAATCATGGAAATCAAGCTTGGACCCAAAAACAGAGTAATAGTCCAAGAAAAGGGCCAGAATAGGCCAAAACTGCGAGTGTTGATGACCGACACGTAAATGCACCCTGCGGTTCGTTAACCGTGGAAATCACTCCGGGGCCCCAAAACAGTGAGTAATAGTCCATGAAACAGGCCAGAATCAGCCCAAACTGTGAGTGTTGATGACTAACACGTAAGTGCTCTTTGGGGTTCAACAACTACGGAAATCACTTCAGGACCAGAAAACGGTGAATAAAAGTCCACAAAATGCATTAGAATTGGCCAAAATTGTGAGTGTTCATAACCAACACGTACGCGCACCCGGGGGTTCGTTAATCGTGGAAATCATTCTAGGGCCCCAAAACAGTGAGTAATTGTCCATGAAACGGGCCAGAATTGGTCAAAACTACTAGTATTGATGACCGACATGTAAACGCACCCCGCGGTTCGTTAATCGTGGAAATCACACTAGGGCCCCAAAACTGTGAGTGTTGATGACCGACACCTAAACGCACCTTGTGGTTCAACAACTATGCAAATCACTTTGGGACCCCTAAATGGTGAGTAATAGCCCATGAATCGCGTCAGAATTGGCCAAAACTGTGGTTGTTGACGACAGACACGCAAACGCACTCCGGGGATTGTCAATCATGGAAATCGCTCTGGGACGCCCAAACGGTGAGTAATAGTGCACGAAACGGACGAGAATTGGCCAAAATTGTGAGTGTTTATGACCGACACGTAAACGCACTCCGGAGTTCGTCAATCATGGAAATCACCCCGGCACCCCAAAACTAAGTAATAATGCAAGAAATGGTCCAAAATTGGCCCAAAGTGCGCTTGTTGATGATCGACATGTAAGCGCACCATGGGGTTAAACAACCGTGGAAATCACTTTGGGGCCCCAAAACGGTGAGTAATAGTCCATGAAATGGGCCAGCATCGGCCAAAACTGTGAATGTTGATCACATACACGTAAACGGACCTTAGGGTTCAACCACTATGGAATCGCTTCGGGACCCCTAAATGATGAGTAGTAGTCCATGAATCGCGTCGGAATTGGCCAAAACTGTGAGTTTTGACGACAGAGACGCAAACGCACCATGGGGATTGTAAATCGTGGAAATCGCTCTGGGATGCCAAAACGGTGAGTAATAGTACATAAAACACACCAGAAATTGGCCAAAATTGTGAGTGTCATTGACCGACACATAAATGCACCACGGGGTTCGTAAATCGTGGAAATCAAGCTTGGACCCAAAAACAGAGTAATAGTCCAAGAAAAGGGCCAGAATCGGCCAAAACTGCGAGTGTTGATGACCGACACGTAAATGCACCCTGCGGTTCGTTAACCGTGGAAATCACTCCGGGGCCCCAAAACAGTGAGTAATAGTCCATGAAACAGGCCAGAATCAGCCCAAACTGTGAGTGTTGATGACTAACACGAAAGTGCGCTTTGGGGTTCAACAACTACGGAAATCACTTCAGGACCAGAAAACGGTGAATAAAAGTCCACAAAATGCGTTAGAATTGGCCAAAATTGTGAGTGTTCATAACCAACACGTACGCGCACCCGGGGGTTCGTTAATGTGGAAATCATTCTAGGGCCCCAAAACAGTGAGTAATTGTCCATGAAACGGGCCAGAATT
>NW_021177445.1:0-1064 GCF_002162155.2 Triticum dicoccoides
TGTAACTCCAAATTGGACAAATTATATATGAAAAATGATCAGAAAAATCCAATCTATCCATCTGTACTATTTTCATGCATGATCAAACAAGTTAAATTGATGTTTTAAGCAGAACAAGGAAAAGCACTTTAAAAAGGCCATATTTGAATTTGAAATTTGAATCCTTGATTCAAATTTGTTCAAACCCTTCTGGTTTTAGTTGCATTAGCCCAATACACTCATATTGCCATGTTTCATGCATGCATCATATTGTTGCACATTGTTTGGTGATGTTTGTGTATCGGTGCTCTCTGCGACAGGTTCTGTCCCCGAGGAGTACCGTGATTACCCTAACGAAGAACCGTATCAGTGCATCGAACCATCAGGCAAGCAACCAACCATTTGATCATATCGATACAATCCCATGTTCTCGCTCCTGCTCTCTTTTACTGCATTAAGACAACGCGATTCAAACTGTTGTGTGCTACGGTAGTTGAACCCATTCCTCTGCATGACCTGTCATTGCCACAGTAACTAGATGAAACCCACTAGCATGTGTAGGAGTTGCTTGAGCCATATGTATGTGTTGTTCCTACCTTGCTATGCCTGCTATGCTTAGAGTCGTGTCAGGTCTGGTTCATCTGGGTGATGGGCTGGAGTGAAATAATTATGTCAGTAATGAGAGTGGTGTGGTGAACACGATTTGGTAAAGGTATCGATGAAAGGCCATGTAGGAGTACATGGTGGGTTGTTTCATTGAAGCCGACCTTAAGCACTGAGATCTGTATGTGTGATTTAAGAATCAGCTACTACCATGCATTGGGCCCGAAACCAATGGACCCTCTCGGCTTCTTATTCACCCTAGTTCTCCGTCCAGGAGTTGCAAGTAGTTTCTGGTGTTTGTAGCCTACTGGAGGCCGTGGACAGCGCTGACCGTAGGGGTGGGCTGTGATGCGGTAGGTACGTGGCCGGGTGTACCGAATACCCGTTAGGTATCTCGGGAACCCTGTTCACATCGTTCGGGGCCGTATGGGAAACCTCGGCCGGACTCCCTGCGGATGGAACCTGGATAGGCGATAAACCTG
>NW_021177446.1:0-1219 GCF_002162155.2 Triticum dicoccoides
GAAGGGACAGACACAGGAACGAAGAAGGACACATGCCGGCCAGCCTAAGTGTTCCAGAGCAGTAGCAAGCTACCATGGCTCAGCGGTAACACTAGGAGACATTTCCCGGTAAGAGAGGCTACTAAAGATAAACAACTAGATAGTCAGATCCCACACATACCAAGCATTTCAATAACATACACACAATATGCTCGATATGTGCAATACAACATGGCATCACAAAATGACTCTACGACTCAAGTAGTTTATTCAATAGGCTCCGAGGAGCGAGACATTACAAACATGGGTCTCATGACCCAACAATCAGAGCATACAAGTCAAGGCACAAGCGGAAGCTATCATGTCTGAGTACAGACATCTATAAATGAAAAAGGCTGAGAAGCCTGACTATCTACCAGATCCTGCCGAGGGCACAAGATCGTAGCTGAGGTATCAAGCTAAACGTCGAAGTCCAAACGGAACTACTAGTGAGACTGAAGTCTCTCTGCAAAAACATAAAATAGGCAAATGTGAGTACAAATGTACCCAGCAAGACTTACATCAGATCTATCTACACATGCATCATTATCAACAAGGGGGGGTGGTGGAGTTTAACTGCAGCAAGCCAGCTTTGACTCGGTGGCTAACCTGAACTACGACTGCAAGTAACTCTTTTGAGGTGGCGCACACGAGTCCACATATTCACCATATCAATACACCACTATGGATCCGCTCCCGTCTCCCTACGAGAACGCCATCCATAGCACTCACGCTTATCATGCGTATTTTAGAGTATCCACTTTCACTTGTCTATGAACTATGCAATGGGGTCCAAGTTTCCATATCCGAGGAATCCGGCTATTCGAATAGATGATGTTAACCCTGCAGGGGTGTACTTCTTCACACACGCTCTCGCCACTTATCGCCCTGTACACGTCATGTACCTCGGCAACCTTCAAGCGGAAGCCGGGCGAGGGAGTCGGCCACGACCTGACTAACCGAACAAGTCTCTAGTCCAGGTTTATCGCCTATTCGGGTTCCATCCGCAAGGAGATCCGGCCGGGGTGTCGCTTACGGCCCCAAACGATGTGTGCAGGGTTCCCAAGCCCACCAACCGGGTGCCACTTGGTACACCGGGCCACTGTGCCTAGTCTGTCCCAAGCCCACCTGTACCGGGTGCCACTTGGTAGACTACTAACACTACCTACAAACACCAGAAACTAGTTGCAACTCCTGGACA
>NW_021177447.1:0-509 GCF_002162155.2 Triticum dicoccoides
GAATTCTGAAAATGTTGAAACTTGGCATGGTATCATCAATTCACCCGCATAGCATGTGCGAAAGAGTAGAGAGGGTCACGGCAAAAACTGGACGCACTTCATGTACAAACTGGACAAACTCTTTCGGAGTATCAGGGTTTCGGACGAGAACTCATCTGTTACACGAGCACTTCAATGTTTTTTAAACTTATTTGAACTCCGGACTTCTTTTGTGTTCAGTATGCAGCATTCAAAGCAACGTCATCAATTTCCAACATGTTCTGACATCATTTATTGTTTTTCGGTCATTTACCTAATTGTTTAGAGAGCTAAATGACCGTGAAATTGAAAATCACTACAAACTGAATTCTGAAAATGTTAAAACTTGGCATGGTATCATTATTTCACCCACATAGCATGTGCGAAAGATTAGAGAGGGTCACGGCAAAAATAGGACGCACTTCGTGTACAAACTGGACAAACTCTTTCGGAGTATCAGGGTTTCAGACGAGAACTCATCTGTTACATGG
>NW_021177448.1:0-1327 GCF_002162155.2 Triticum dicoccoides
AGATAGCACGAGAAATGAGGGTGGTCTAGAGAGAGATGAATATGACGTCACGACAAGAGATTCCATTCCCTTGAGTGTGTATATGCAAGGGGGGGGGAATAGAGGCACCAGGAGAAATTTTCTATGTGTGTGGTGTTTGTGTTGGTATGTTCGGGTGTGAGAAGATAATGAGACGTGGGGGCAAAGGGTGTGTCACCGCGTGAGGTCCGGTGGGTCGAGGTGAGGCCCTTCGTTCGGTTCCGTCCTGTGCCACATTGGTCGGCCCATGACACATTTAGGAAGACCCATGGATGACTATTCATACAAGACAAAGATAGCAGAATTGTGAAGGACTCTGTGTCCACTGACAAAGCCGGCTAGGATTTGTAACCCTAGGTTCTCAGACTAAGGTAACCCCTTTATCTCTAATATTACTATTCATCCAACCTAACTTTAAGGGGCATCCTACAGAATGCTCTGCTAGAATCATACTCGTCGACTAGGAAGAGAGGTGTGAGATAATGCATGAGAGACATGCGTAAAAATAATGTGCGTACATGAGACACGTAGGCAGGTCCAAGTATATAGAAAGGGTCGATGAGGATTGTGCGTGTGTATGTTTGCGAGAGGAAGAGTGCTTGTGATAAAGGTTAGTGAAAACAGTTGTAAATGGTTACGAGAGGGAGGGAGGGTTATATCTAGAGAATGTGTGCGAGAAAGACAGAGTGTGTGAGCATGTGTGAGAGACCACCAATGGAGAGTGAAACTACACGTAAAAGACTGCTCTACACATTGATTAAAGATATAAATTGTATCCAAATATTAGGATGGGATCATGATATTTGCAATTCGCGTAAGGAGCAGTCATTGATCCATCAGACATCTAGATTCTATCGAATTTGAGCATGTCTATGTTATTATTCGACACAATTGAGCCACATAATTAGTATTTTGAACTCCAGACAATGCATCGCTTTAGCAATCGAATATAAATGTGAGTATAGTTCATGTTGTGTGTGTAAAGCACATTATACATACGAAAGTTACACAATGGACATTTATAAATAGCCACCTATGAACTAGCATATATTTGAATTCAACCTAAGGTGGTTTAAAAAAATTGAATTCAACATGAAGTCCATTCAATTATTTGAATTTCATATCATGGCATTTGTAAATCATACCTAAACTATGGGGGTACCAATCTTTGCTCTGATTTTGTGCATAATAGCATATGTAGTCGTGTACAAAATAGATTCAAATTTAGCTCCTCCATTCCAAAATTATCGTAGTTATAGGATTTTCAAGTGTCAAAATTTCAAAAGGAAGCGGATAATTTAATGAGGTT
>NW_021177449.1:0-1327 GCF_002162155.2 Triticum dicoccoides
AGATAGCACGAGAAATGAGGGTGGTCTAGAGAGAGATGAATATGACGTCACGACAAGAGATTCCATTCCCTTGAGTGTGTATATGCAAGGGGGGGGGAATAGAGGCACCAGGAGAAATTTTCTATGTGTGTGGTGTTTGTGTTGGTATGTTCGGGTGTGAGAAGATAATGAGACGTGGGGGCAAAGGGTGTGTCACCGCGTGAGGTCCGGTGGGTCGAGGTGAGGCCCTTCGTTCGGTTCCGTCCTGTGCCACATTGGTCGGCCCATGACACATTTAGGAAGACCCATGGATGACTATTCATACAAGACAAAGATAGCAGAATTGTGAAGGACTCTGTGTCCACTGACAAAGCCGGCTAGGATTTGTAACCCTAGGTTCTCAGACTAAGGTAACCCCTTTATCTCTAATATTACTATTCATCCAACCTAACTTTAAGGGGCATCCTACAGAATGCTCTGCTAGAATCATACTCGTCGACTAGGAAGAGAGGTGTGAGATAATGCATGAGAGACATGCGTAAAAATAATGTGCGTACATGAGACACGTAGGCAGGTCCAAGTATATAGAAAGGGTCGATGAGGATTGTGCGTGTGTATGTTTGTGAGAGGAAGAGTGCTTGTGATAAAGGTTAGGGAAAACAGTTGTAAATGGTTACGAGAGGGAGGGAGGGTTATATCTAGAGAATGTGTGCGAGAAAGACAGAGTGTGTGAGCATGTGTGAGAGACCACCAATGGAGAGTGAAACTACACGTAAAAGACTGCTCTACACATTGATTAAAGATATAAATTGTATCCAAATATTAGGATGGGATCATGATATTTGCAATTCGCGTAAGGAGCAGTCATTGATCCATCAGACATCTAGATTCTATCGAATTTGAGCATGTCTATGTTATTATTCGACACAATTGAGCCACATAATTAGTATTTTGAACTCCAGACAATGCATCGCTTTAGCAATCGAATATAAATGTGAGTATAGTTCATGTTGTGTGTGTAAAGCACATTATACATACGAAAGTTACACAATGGACATTTATAAATAGCCACCTATGAACTAGCATATATTTGAATTCAACCTAAGGTGGTTTAAAAAAATTGAATTCAACATGAAGTCCATTCAATTATTTGAATTTCATATCATGGCATTTGTAAATCATACCTAAACTATGGGGGTACCAATCTTTGCTCTGATTTTGTGCATAATAGCATATGTAGTCGTGTACAAAATAGATTCAAATTTAGCTCCTCCATTCCAAAATTATCGTAGTTATAGGATTTTCAAGTGTCAAAATTTCAAAAGGAAGCGGATAATTTAATGAGGTT
>NW_021177450.1:0-890 GCF_002162155.2 Triticum dicoccoides
GTACGCATAACATGCAAGTATGTGCTGTACAACATGGCATCACAGCATAACTCAACAACTCATATAGATAAAGGCTCAGAAGAGTCGTCACAGTATTATTACAAACAGGGGTCACATGACCCAACAGTCAGAGCAATCAAGCAACAAGCGGAAGCATTACATGTCTGGGTACAGACATCTACAAATGAAAAAGGCTGAAGAGCCTGACTATCTACAACATCCGATCAAGATCGTAGCTGACGTACTAGCTACTAGTCGAAGTCCACGAGAACACTAGTAAGACCGAAGTCTCCGCTGCAAAAACATAAATAAAGCAACATGAGTACAAAGGTACTCAGCAAGACTTACATCAGATCCTATCGTACATGCATTGGTATCAAGAGGGTAATGTGGGGTTTAGTTGCAGCAAGCCAGCTTTGACTCTGTGGCTATCCTATTCTACGACTACCAGAAACTCTAGAGGTGAAACAACGTACACGAGTCCACTAATCACCATACAATACCCTACTATGGATTCATCCCCGTCTCCCTACGAGAAGGCCATCCATAGCACTCACACTTGTCTTGAGCATTTTAGGGTATCCACTTCAAGTTTTCTATGTACCATGTAAGCATCCAAGAAGTCCATAACCGCGGACCCGGCTATTCGAATAGATCATGTTAACCCTGCAGGGGTGTACTTCTTCACACACGCTCTCGCCACTTACCGCCATGTACACGTCATGTATCTCGGCAACCTTCAAGCGGAAGCCTGGCGAGGGTGTCGGCCACGACCTGACTAACCACACAAGACTCTAGCCCAGGTTTATCGCCTATTCGGGTTCCATCCGCAAGGAGATCCGGCCGGGGTGTCGCTCACGGCCCCAAACGATGTGAGCAGGGTTCCCGAG
>NW_021177451.1:0-1321 GCF_002162155.2 Triticum dicoccoides
TCGTCGACGGTGGCATCTGGCTCCTGGACTCCAGCATCTGGTTGCGACAACCAGAAAGAAAGGAAAGGGGAAAAAGGGGGAAGAAAGCAACCGTGAGTACTCATCCAAGGTACTCGCAAGCAAAGGAACTACACTACATATGCATGGGTATATGTGTAAGGAGGCCATATCAGTGGACTGAACTGCAGAATGCCAGAATAAGAGGGGGATAGCTAATCCTGTCGAAGACTACGCTTCTCGCAGCCACCGTCTTGCATCAAGTAGAAGAGAGTAGATTGAAATCCTCCAAGTAGCATCTCCAAATAGCATCTCATAGCATAATCCTACCCGGCGATCCCCTCCTCATATCCCTGAGGTAGAGCGACCACCGGTTGTATCTGGCACTTGGAAGGGTGTGTTTTATTAAGTATCCGGTTCTAGTTGTCATAAGGTCAAGGTACAACTCCAAGTCGTCCTGTTACCGAAGATCACGGCTATTCGAATAGATTAACTTCCCTGCACGGGTGCACCACATAACCCAACACGCTTGATCCCATTTGGCCGGACACACTTTCCTGGGTCATGCCCGGCCTCGGAAGATCAACACGTCGCAGCCCCACCTAGGCAAAGCAAAGAGGCCAGCACGCCGGTCTAAACCTAAGCGCACAGGGGTCTGGGCGCATCGCCCATAGCACACCTGCATGTTGCGTGGGCGGCCGGAAGCAGAACTAGCCCCCTTAATACAAGAGCAGGCTTACGTTCCAATCCGGCGCGCGCCGCTCCGTCGCTGACGTCTGAAGTGCTTCGGCTGATACCACGACGTCGGGATACCCATAACTACTCCCGCGTAGATGGTTAGTGCGTATAGGCTCGTAGCCGCCTCAGATCAAATACCAAGATCTCGTTAAGCGTGTTAAGTATCCGCGAACGCCGAACAGGGCCAGGCCCACCTCTCTCCTAGGCGGTCTCAACCTGCCCTGTCGCTCCGCCTCAAAGATCCACACAGAGGGCCGTCGGGACAAAGGTCCTTTCAGCCCCCAATCCGTGAATCACTCGCGGGTACTCTTCGAGCTGACCCGACTTTAGTCACCATCTGTATAGTATGTATGTATGTATAGTATATACCCGTGATCACCTCCCGAGTGATCACGGCCCAATAGTATAGCAAGGCAGACTGACAAGAATGTAGGGCCAATGATGATAAACTAGCATCCTATACTAAGCATTTAGGATTGCAGGTAAGGTATCAACAGATGTAGCAACAATGTCAGGCTATGCATCAGAATAGGACCAACGGAAAGCAGTAACAGGCTACACTACTCTAATGCAAGCAGTATAGAGA
>NW_021177452.1:0-1301 GCF_002162155.2 Triticum dicoccoides
AAGAAGTCAAAGAATGGACCCAAGCCTGAGACTGAGTGCTTTTATTGCAAGGGGAAGGGTCACTGGAAGCGGAACTGCCCCAAATACTTAGCGGATAAGAAGGCCGGCAACACCAAAGGTATATTTGATATACATGTGATTGATGTGTACCTTACCAGTACTCGTAGTAACTCCTGGGTATTTGATACCGGTGCCGTTGCTCATATTTGTAACTCACAGCAGGAGCTGCGGAATAAACGGAGACTGGCGAAGGACGAGGTGACTATGCGCGTCGGGAATGGTTCCAGAGTCGATGTGATCGCCGTCGGCACGCTGCCTCTACATTTACCTACAGGATTAGTTTTGAACCTTAATAATTGTTATTTAGTGCCAAGTTTGAGCATGAACATTGTATCTGGATCTCGTTTAATATGAGATGGCTACTCATTTAAGTCTGAGAATAATGGTTGTTCGATTTATATGAGAGATATGTTTTATGGTCATGCTCCGATGGTCAATGGTTTATTCTTAATGAATCACGAGCGTAATATTACACATGTTCATAGTATAGATGCCAAAAGATTTAAAGTTGATAACGATAGTCCCACATACTTGTGGCACTGCCGCCTTGGTCACATTGGTGTCAAGCGCATGAAGAAGCTCCATGCCGATGGACTTTTAGAGTCTCTTGATTATGAATCGTTTGACACGTGCGAACCATGCCTCTTGGGCAAAATGACCAAGACTTCGTTCTCCGGAACAATGGAGCGAGCAACCAACTTGTTGGAAATCATACATACCGATGTGTGCGGTCCAATGAGCGTTGAGGCTCGCGGAGGATATCGTTATGTTCTCACTCTCACTGATGACTTGAGTAGATATGGGTATGTCTACTTAATGAAACACAAGTCTGAGACCTTTGAAAAGTTCAAGGAATTTCAGAATGAGGTAGAGAATCAACGTGAGCGAAAGATAAAATTCTTACGATCAGATCGTGGAGGAGAATACTTAAGTCACGAATTTGGTACACACTTAAGGAAATGTGGAATCGTTTCACAACTCACGCCGCCTGGAACACCTCAGCGAAACGGTGTGTCCGAACGACGTAATCGCACTCTATTGGATATGGTGCGGTCTATGATGTCTCTTACCGATTTACCGCTATCATTTTGGGGATACGCTCTAGAGACAGCTACATTCACTTTAAATAGGGCACCGTCTAAATCCGTTGAGACGACACCGTATGAATTATGGTTTGGAAAGAAACCTAAGCTGTCGTTTCTAAAAGTTTGGGGATGCGATGCTTATGTCAAGAAACTTCA
>NW_021177453.1:0-1301 GCF_002162155.2 Triticum dicoccoides
GGCTGCAATGAGACAACCCACCATGTACTCCTACATGGCCTCTCACCGCTACCTTTACCAAATCGTGTTCACACGCTTAGCTCACACACCGTAGGACATGTTCACACACCTCTGATTCATCCCCGATGAATCAGACCCGACTCAACTCTAAGCAGTAGCAGGCATGACAAACAAGCATGAATGAGTAGGCACAACAGGGCTCAAACAACTCCTACTCATGCTAGTGGGTTTCATCTATTTACTGTGGAATGACAGGTCATGCAGAGGATAAAGGGGTTCAGCTACCGCAGCAAGTAACAGATGAATCGGTGTTGTCCTAATGCAGTAAAAGAGAGCAGGAGCGAGAGAGTAGGATTGTATCGGAATGAACAAGGGGGTTTTGCTTGCCTGGCACTTCTGAAGATAGCATTGAGTCTTCATCAGTGTCAACGATCGCATCATCGGTACACGTCTATCGAGAGGGGACAAATACCGGCAATACAGAAAAAGCACGATCAATGCAATGCACAATATGATGCATGCTATGACATGGCAAAATGAATGTGTTTTGGGCTAATGCATCTAAAACCAGATTAAATGGGGTTGGTTTGAATACAAGATTCAAATTTAAACTCCATATGTGATTATTTAAATGCCCTTTATATGATTTGTGCTAAACAGCAGCTATAAGTTGTTCTAACATGCATGAAAATGGTATAGATGGATTCCTTGAATTTTTCTGATAATTTTTCATATATAAATTATTTAATTTGGAGTTACGGTTAATTTTCTATGATTTATAGAAGTTTATATAATTTTCTGGAATTTCCTGAATTAAAAAAAATCCAGAAAATGGTTTATTGTGTCAGCCCCACGTCACAGTGACGTCAGCAGGGTCAACGGGCTGGTCCAGGTCAAACCTGACGTGTGGGGGCCACACGTCAGTGACACAGGAGCTAATCCCGGTCAAACCCAGCGCTGACTGGGGTTTGACCAGGGGTGGGGTCCGCTGTCAGTGGCCTAGTGGGTGATTAGCGGGGTAGTTAGTCCCTAATGACCGGCCACATCAGCTCCTGCCGGAGTTTCGCCGGCGGCGACCATTCCGCACGGCGGGGGAACGCCGGACTTGCGCTAGGGGCATCGGATCGACGAGCCAAGGGCACCAGGAGGTAGCCCGCGCCCGTGCGCATCTAGAGGAACCAACGGGAGGTGCGGGGGTGGCCGGGGTTCGCCGGAGGCGAGCTCGCGGCGGCGGCCGGAGCTCGGGCAACAGCGGAGATGGCGCTATGGTGCATGGGAGGAGGGGCTGGTGGCCGCTACGG
>NW_021177454.1:0-1491 GCF_002162155.2 Triticum dicoccoides
TGGTGTGGACATTCTGTCGAAGATTTGGTATGCGTTTATATGCTGCTGGCAGCGAGGTCAAGCTACTCGGAGCTGCGGCGACCATGAAGTTAAGTGAGGGCGCGACATTGAGGCGAAAGAGCTCGACGTGGTGTCCTAGATGACCGGCGCTCGTGTCGGAGCCTAGCGGCAAGCACGGCGCGCGCGACCCGCCGACCCGCAGCGTCACCCAGAAACCGGGCTAGGTATGGCGTACGCTCACGCGCACGCGCACGCTGGCTGCGCGAGTTGGTACGCCACCAGCCGCTGGCCCAACTGACACAGGTTCGTGCTTCACAAAGTCAACATATACATCTTGAAAGAACCCGATCATACGAATCGTGGGGCAGCAACAAAATTTTGCTCACCACAATGCCGAGGTTGCAATCAAGCAACCTAGTCTAACTCTGAGGTGTGAGCTATCATGCTTTCCATTCTCCTTCGAGTTTCTCAAGCACGTACAAAGCATGAGAAGAACCCCCACCGTGGCAACTCCAGCCATATCTTTTTTTTTTTGATTCTAAACACACTTTATTATTACTCAATAATGTTTATAGGAATACATCAAAGATCTAGTGGGTTTAGTAGCCACACATGGCGCCCAAAATTTAGAACGAAAGCGTGCTTAGCGAGGCTATGCGCCTCGAGGTTGGAGGCTCTCCCTTCAAAGATGAAGGAACAATCGTTGATCGTTCTTGCCGTCTCTACTATCACTAGTAGAAAAGGGCGCAATGGTCCAGGCCAGGTCAGCCCATTAGTCCCGGTTCAATCCAGAACCGGGACCAATGTGGGCATTGGACCCGCTTCGTGAGCCCCGGGGGCCGGCCGGGCCACGTGGGCCATTGGTCCCGGTTCGTCTGGACCTTTTGGTCCCGGTTGGTGGGACGAATCGGGACCGATGGTCCTCGCTCCTGGCCCACCACTAATGGTTGGAGGCATGAACCGGGACCAAAGACCGCCCATAAGTCCCGGTTCATACCACCAACCGGGACTAAAGGGTTGGTCCTCGTTGCGGCCAGAGTTTAGTCCCACCTCGCCAACCAAAGGGGACTCACACCGGTTTATAAGTCCCCCCCTCTCTGCCTTGTTGAGCTCCTCTCAAAATGAAAATAGATGCCCTTGTACAGGGAATTTGACCTAAATTCATACTGAATTTCTCTGAAGTTAGTAGAAATTTATTATGAATTTAGGTTGAATTTTCTCTATAAGCGCATCTATGCTCATTTTTTAGTAAAGTTAATCACAACTATTTTTTCTTCTATATATTTCTAAGTAGTTTTTTATATAGTTTTTTTTTCTTTTCTGCTATATTTATTTTTTCTATTTATTTCTGAGTTGTAATAAGTCATTAAAAATAAAAAATATTTTAGTAAAGTTAACCACAATTATTTTTTCTTCCATCTATTTCTGAGTAGTTTTTTATATAGTTTTTTTTTTCTTTTCTGCTATATTTATTTTTTTCTATTTATTTTT
>NW_021177455.1:0-1289 GCF_002162155.2 Triticum dicoccoides
TAGCATGAGTAGGAGTTGTTTGAGCCCTGTTGTGCCTACTCATTCTTGCTTGTTTGTCATGCCTGCTACTGCTTAGAGTTGTGTCAGGTCTGATTTATCCGGGATGAATCAGAGGTGTGTGAACATGTCCTACTGTGTGTGAGCTAAGTGTGTGAACACGATTTGGTAAAAGGTGTCGGTGAGAGGCCATGTAGGAGTACATGGTGGGTTGTCTCATTGAAGCCGTCCTTAGGAACTGAGTTCTGTGTTTGTGATCCATGATTCAGCTACTACCATACATTGGGCCCTGAAATATGACCCCGCTCGACTTCTTATTCACCCTCGTCCTCTGTCCAGGAGTTGCAAGTAGTTTCTGGTGTTTGTAGTATGCTGGAGGCCGTGGACAGCGCTGACCGGAGGGGTGGGCTGTGATGCGGTAGGCACGTGGCCGGGTATACCGGGCGCCCGTTTGGTGTCAGGGAACCCTGTTCACATCGTTTGGGTCTGTGAGCGAAACTCCGGCCGGATCTCCTCATGGATGGAACCCGAATAGGCGATAAACCTGGACTAGAGACTTGAGTGTTTAGGTAGGTCGTGGTCTACACCCACGTCGGCTTTCGCTTGAAGTCTGCCGAGCACATGTCGTGTGCAGACGCTAAGTGGTGGAAACATGTATGAAGAAGTACACCCCTGCAGGGTTAACATCATCTATTCGAATAGCCGTGTCCACGGTGAAGGACTTCTGGGTTGCTTATATCAGTTCATAGACAAGTGAAAGTGGATACTCTAAAATACGCAAGATAAGCGTGAGTGCTATGGATGGCGCTCTCGTAGGGAGACGGGAGCGGATCCATAGTGGTGTATTGATACGGGGAATATGTGGACTCGTGTGCGCCACCTCAAAAGAGTTACATTGCAGTCGTAGTTCAGGATAGCCACCGAGTCAAAGCTGGCTTGCTGCAGTTAAACCCCACCATCCCCTTTGTTGATAATGATGCATATGTAGTTAGTTCTGATGTAAGTCTTGCTGGGTACATTTGTACTCACGTTTGCCTATTTTATGTTTTGCAGAGAGACTTCGGTCTCACTAGTAGTTTCGCGTGGACTTCGACGTTTAGCTTGTTACCTCAGCTACGATCTTGTGCCCCGGCAGGATCTGGTAGATAGTCAGGCTTCTCAGCCTTTTTCAGTTATAGATGTCTGTACCCAGACATGATAGCTTCCGCTTGTGCTTTGATTTATATGCTCTGATTGTTGGGTCATGAGACCCATGTTTGTAATATCTCGCTCCTCGGAGCCTATTGAATAAA
>NW_021177456.1:0-1768 GCF_002162155.2 Triticum dicoccoides
GTTGGTTAATCCGAAGGACATGACGGTGTACTCGTATTGGCCATAACGAGTAACAAAGGCCGTTTTAGGAATGTCCCCGTTTCTGATTTTGATTTGATGGTAGCCCAACCTCAAATCCATCTTGGAGAAGACTGAGGATCCAGCGAGCTGATCATACAGATCGTTGATCCTGGGAAGTGGATATTTGTTCTTGATTGTGACCAAATTGACAGGTCGGTAATCTACAACCATCCGGTCCGTACCATCCTTCTTCTTGACGAATAGTACAGGGCAAGCCCACGGAGATGAACTAGGGCGGATGAAACCCTTTTTCAAGGATTCATCGAGTTGTTTCTTAAGCTCGGCTAGTTCTAGTGGTGCCATCTTATAAGGTCTTCTAGCAATCGGAACAGTTCCGGGGATGAGGTCGATTACGAACTCAACATCCCTGTCAGGTGGAACACCTGGCAATTCCTCTGGAAAGACATCCGGGAAGTCACGGATTACCGGAATGTCCTCAAGGTCTGGCAAAGGGCTGGCGTTAAGAGAAAATAATTGTCGCTTGGCTATTAGGGTCAAGACATTGACTATCTTCCCCGAAGGATGGGTGAGTTGAACAGTCCTAGAGAAGCAATCAATTTTGGCTTGATGAGCTGACATCCAGTCCATACCCAAAATGATATTAATATCTGAAGATTTAAGGGCTATCAAAGACGCGAGAAAAACAAGTCTGTCGACTTGGATTTCATTTCCATAACTTACCCTAGAGGTCTGCCATCTAGAACCAGGGGTAGAAATTTCCATAGTGGATGGCATGTCACAGAATGCAACGGTTTGCAAACGAGCATAATTTTCGGATATAAAAGAATGAGAGGCTCCTGTATCGAAAAGAACAGATGCCGGGTGGCAATTTACAAGAAGCGTACCGAGAACGACGTTGGGATCCTCTTGAGCTTCTTCGGCAGAGATACAGTTGACATGGCCACGTGAAGCGGTGACCGGTCTGGCGTGTAATATTTTTCCTGTCGGCTTGCCACGGCCAACAGCTTTAGCAGATTGATTGGGGTTGGTCTGGGGACACTCACGCATATAGTGACCAGATTCCCCACACTTGAAACAAGTCACGGAACTGGTACGTGGAGGAGCATTGTTAGTTGGAACCCCATAGGGCTTGGCCGGTGCAGACTGTTGAAAGGGGCGAGGCGCCTGGAAGGATGGCCTCGGTGTGAACCTGGGTGGCAGGGCGGTGTTGGGTACCCACACGAGGCGCTTCTAAGGACCAGCACCGGATGAGGAACCCATATCGCGGCCATGCTTGCGTGTTGCGTCATAGTCAGTCTGACCAGTTTCAGCACTGATGGCTTTGTTGACAAGTTTCTGAAAAGATGTGCACTCATGCAGACGGAGGTCGCGGCGAAGCTCAGGACTAAGCCCCTTACGGAACCTCGCTTGCTTCTTGGCGTCAGTAGAAACTTCCTCGGTTGCATATCGTGCGAGATTACCAAACTCCCTGCTATAAACATCCACAGAAAGTCGGCCTTGGGTGAAATTGCAGAATTCCTCACGTTTACGGTCCATGAGGCCCTCCGGAATGTGATGTTCACGGAAAGCCTCGCTGAATTCAGCCCAAGTAGTGACATGGCCCGCTGGGCGCATAGCTCCATAATTCTCCCACCATAGACTGGCGGGGCCTTCAAGATGATATGCAGCAAAGGTGACCTTGTCAGCCTCCGCTACCAGCGCGGAACGCAGCTTGTGAGCGATACTGCGAAGCCAGTCATCAGCGTCG
>NW_021177457.1:0-1690 GCF_002162155.2 Triticum dicoccoides
TTTAACACAAGCATTTCTCAAATTCACAACTACTCAGCTAGCATGACTCTAATATCACCATCCTCATATCTCAAAACAATTATCAAGCATCAATTTTTTCTTAGTATTCAACGCACTTCAAAAGAAGGTTTTACAAATCTTGAATACCAAGCATATTATTATTAAGAAAATTACCATGCTATTAAGACTCTCAAAATAATCTAAGTGAAGCATAAGATATCAATAGTTTCTATAAAACAAATCCACCACCGTGCTCTAAAAGATATAAGTGAAGCACTAGAGCAAAATTATATAACTCAAAAGATATAAGTGAAGCAAATAGAGTATTCTATCAAATTCCAAATTATGCATGGCTCTCTCAAAAGGTGTGTACATCAAGGATGATTGTGGTAAACTAATAAGCAAAGACTCAAATCATAAAAGACGCTCCAAGCAAAACACATATCATGTGGTGAATAAAAATATAGCTCCTAGTAAAGTTACCGATAGACATAGACGAAAGAGGGGATGCCTTCAGGGGCATACCCAAGCTTAGGCTCTTGCCAATCCTTGTTCCATAATCCATCAAATCTTTACCCAAAACTTGAAAACTTCACAACACAAAACTTAAAGTAGAAAATCTCGTGAGCTCCGTTAGCGAAAGAAAACAAAAGACCACTTCAAGGTACTGTAATGAACTCATTATTTATTTATATTGGTGTTAAAACTACTGTATTCTAACTTCTCTATGGTTTATAAACTATTTTACTAGCCATAGATTCATCAAAATAAGCAAACAACACACGAAAAACAGAATCTGTCAAAAACAGAACAGTCTGTAGTAATCTGTAGCTAGCGCAAGATCTGGAACCCCAAAAATTCTAAAATAAATTTCTGGACGTGAGGAATTTATCCATTAATAATCTTCAAAAATAATTAACTAAATATCACTCTCCAAATAAAAATGACAGCAGTTCTCGTGAGCGCTAAAGTTTCTGTTTTTTACAGCAAGTTCAACAAGACTTTCCCCAAGTCTTCCCAACGGTTCTACTTGGCACAAACACTAATTAAACACAAAAAACACGACCAAAACAGAGGCTAAATAATTTATTTATTAATAAACAAGAGCAAAAATCAATAAATAAAAATAAAATTGGGTTGCCTCCCAACAAGCGCTATCGTTTAATGCCCCTAGATAGGCATAACAAGCAAGAATAGATCTAGGTATTGCCATATTTGGTAGGCAATCCATAAGTGGATCTCATGATAGATTCATATGGTAATTTTATTTTATTTCTAGGGAAGTGTTCCATGCCCTTTTTTAATGGAAATTGGAATCTAATATTCCCTTCCTTCATATCAATAATTGCACCAACCGTTCTAAGGAAAGGTCTACCGAGGATAATAGGGCAAGAAGGATTGCAATCTATATCAAGAACGATAAAATCTACGGGCACATAATTCCTATTTGCAACAATAAGAACATCATTAATTCTCCCCATATGTTTCTTAATAGTGGAATCCGCAAGATGCAAGTTTAGATAGCAATCATCAAAATTACGAAAATCTAGCAAATCACACAAAGTTTTGGGAATAGTAGAGACACTAGCACCCAAATCACACAAAGCATAAAACTCATGATCTTTAATTTTAATTTTAATAGTTGGTTCCCACTCATCATAAAGTTTTCTAGGTATAGAAACTTCTAATT
>NW_021177458.1:0-2521 GCF_002162155.2 Triticum dicoccoides
ATCGTGAGGCGGTGACAGTGGCTAACTAGGGGGCTTATCAGCAGCTTCGGGTGATCCCTTCGGCCTTGATGGGAGCCGGGTCAAATTCCAGAAAGATTGAGGTGTCGTGTCTCATGCTGGCTTTGCGCAACGAGCATTTGACCAAGGATTCCAAAGGCCCTCGTAAGGTGCCTAATTACACGCGAGACCTCCCTCCAGAATCTTGAATTGAAAGTTATGAACTGGCAATGGAGATGTTAGATGTCAGCGATGCAGTTTGTGCCAAGTATTTCACCGTGACGTTGGTAGGATCGGCTCGCACATGGCTGAAAATCCTACCTCCTAGTTCAATTAATACTTGGGCAGAGTTGAAGGACAACTTTATCAAGAATTTTAAAGGAACTTGTAAGCAGCCTTTGACTATTGTGGCTTTGGAGCACTGTGTGAAGTGAGAGAATGAGTCGACTCATCATTGGGATTGCCGGGTTGCAACCATCATACATTCTTCAGACAACATTGGGGCGGCTCAGGCTGTGCTACTTTTAGAGTGGAACTGTCACTTTGACCACCTCGAACAGAAGCTCGGGTGGCTCAAGAATAAGTGTACACATATGGGCAAGCTTATGGGTGTACTTACCAGATATGGCAACTCTAATACTAATAAAGATCTGAGCTCTGATGATGATAAGTCTAGCAAGGGCAACAAGAATGGCAATGGAAAGGGTCAGCAACAACATGCCTCGGCTCAGAATGGTAATCGGAATAACCAGAGCAATGGTGGGAAGCGCAAGTACTCTGATCGCGGGTCAGATTTTGTGGCTAATACCAACACATTCAGTGGAGGGAAGCCTTTCAATCTTGATGCAGTGCTCAGTGACGCCTATCCAAAACACAATTATCCTAACAAGTCGTCGGCACATGCTTGGAAGGATTGTTATATCATGTGGGAGTTCAGGAATCAGAGCTTTAACCAGCATCATGGTAACAACAATGGGCACCCGGCGGGTCAGGATCTGGTTTCCAGGGGTTCGGCTTTGGTGGTGGCGGCTCAAATTATGGTTATTAGGGTCAAGGTAACAATGGTGGTCATCACCAATAGTCTGGTCAAGGTACCAGCGGCATAATAATTACTCAGGGTATCAGAGTAACCCGAAGCAACTTAGCAGTGGTAAATATCATGTCTTCACTACGAACACATGTAAGCGTGACCGGAAGGTCCATAGGCGAGCAGTCCACACGGTTGAGCTGGAAGTGCCTCAGTATTTAAGATGCTTAGAACAGGCAATCACATGGAGCCGGGTGGATCACCCGCCCCGAGTTAATAATCTAGGTCATTTAGCACTAGTGTCAGCCCCTCAAGTGGACAGTTATAAGTTCACCAAAGTCCTTATGGATGGTGGCAGTAGCATCAATATATTTTATTATCACACTTTTCACCGAATGAGATGCACGGAGAAGGATCTTAAGCTATCCTCCATAGTGTTTCATGGTGTATTGCAATTATCAAGTAGACGCTTGTATGCATCGGTGCTATACAAACGGTTTTTAACCCCTTTTCGCGATGGCATTTGGAACCGTCGCCAAGTAAGTGTGGGCAATAGGGGGGTCCTTCCCACACGACCCAGAAATCGTCGGGATAGGCCCTCCTGGGACACAGGTTGGGGCCATGTGCGATCGGGCGAGGCATCGAAACCCAATCATTTCCATAAGTATGTACATCCCACACAGTGAATCCCAGAAATCATTTCCATAGGTATGTACATCCCACATGGTGAATCGGAGAAAAACATTTCCGTAGGTATGTACATCCCACATGGTGAATCATAGAAAAACATTTCCGTAGGTATGTACATCCCACACGATAAATCCTAGAAAACATTTCCGTAGGTATGTACATCCCATACGGTGAATCCCAGAAAAGCATTTCCGTAGGTATGTATATCACACACAGTCAATCCAAGGAATACATTTCCGTTCTTATGTACATCCCACATAGTCAATCCAGGGAAAATGTTCCCGTTCGTATGTACATCCCACGCAGTTTTATGTGTAAGCTCATGTGTGAAAGGAGTAACTATCACACACAGTCTGCCTTGGTTAACTGTTTGCTTCTATCAACTACACCATAGACGATTTGATGAAGAAAATTGTGTGGCATTGGGCTATCCATCGCAAGCGCTTTTATTGCTAGAACCGTTTGCAAAGGTCCATGACACATTTAGAAAGTTTATTAGTTTACTACTAATAATTCTAGTATTACGCAAATTCACATTTCACATCGAACAGCTGTTTGCCAATTTCATATTAGGCACATAAATATATTATAACATCACGGTACGATAGCTACATGAAAACAACATAGTACAACATATAGCTAGTTCAACATCTTAAGAACAATATATTCATTTCCCTAATCGAGATCATCCAGGCTCATCTTATCCACCTCTGCTTTTAGTTCAGAAAGAGCCTATTTTGCATGAGCCAACTGGGAAAGTGCCTCCTCCTTCGCCAACACCATCTTAGCAAAGTCTGATTTAAAAAA
>NW_021177459.1:0-2521 GCF_002162155.2 Triticum dicoccoides
ATCGTGAGGCGGTGACAGTGGCTAACTAGGGGGCTTATCAGCAGCTTCGGGTGATCCCTTCGGCCTTGATGGGAGCCGGGTCAAATTCCAGAAAGATTGAGGTGTCGTGTCTCATGCTGGCTTTGCGCAACGAGCATTTGACCAAGGATTCCAAAGGCCCTCGTAAGGTGCCTAATTACACGCGAGACCTCCCTCCAGAATCTTGAATTGAAAGTTATGAACTGGCAATGGAGATGTTAGATGTCAGCGATGCAGTTTGTGCCAAGTATTTCACCGTGACGTTGGTAGGATCGGCTCGCACATGGCTGAAAATCCTACCTCCTAGTTCAATTAATACTTGGGCAGAGTTGAAGGACAACTTTATCAAGAATTTTAAAGGAACTTGTAAGCAGCCTTTGACTATTGTGGCTTTGGAGCACTGTGTGAAGTGAGAGAATGAGTCGACTCATCATTGGGATTGCCGGGTTGCAACCATCATACATTCTTCAGACAACATTGGGGCGGCTCAGGCTGTGCTACTTTTAGAGTGGAACTGTCACTTTGACCACCTCGAACAGAAGCTCGGGTGGCTCAAGAATAAGTGTACACATATGGGCAAGCTTATGGGTGTACTTACCAGATATGGCAACTCTAATACTAATAAAGATCTGAGCTCTGATGATGATAAGTCTAGCAAGGGCAACAAGAATGGCAATGGAAAGGGTCAGCAACAACATGCCTCGGCTCAGAATGGTAATCGGAATAACCAGAGCAATGGTGGGAAGCGCAAGTACTCTGATCGCGGGTCAGATTTTGTGGCTAATACCAACACATTCAGTGGAGGGAAGCCTTTCAATCTTGATGCAGTGCTCAGTGACGCCTATCCAAAACACAATTATCCTAACAAGTCGTCGGCACATGCTTGGAAGGATTGTTATATCATGTGGGAGTTCAGGAATCAGAGCTTTAACCAGCATCATGGTAACAACAATGGGCACCCGGCGGGTCAGGATCTGGTTTCCAGGGGTTCGGCTTTGGTGGTGGCGGCTCAAATTATGGTTATTAGGGTCAAGGTAACAATGGTGGTCATCACCAATAGTCTGGTCAAGGTACCAGCGGCATAATAATTACTCAGGGTATCAGAGTAACCCGAAGCAACTTAGCAGTGGTAAATATCATGTCTTCACTACGAACACATGTAAGCGTGACCGGAAGGTCCATAGGCGAGCAGTCCACACGGTTGAGCTGGAAGTGCCTCAGTATTTAAGATGCTTAGAACAGGCAATCACATGGAGCCGGGTGGATCACCCGCCCCGAGTTAATAATCTAGGTCATTTAGCACTAGTGTCAGCCCCTCAAGTGGACAGTTATAAGTTCACCAAAGTCCTTATGGATGGTGGCAGTAGCATCAATATATTTTATTATCACACTTTTCACCGAATGAGATGCACGGAGAAGGATCTTAAGCTATCCTCCATAGTGTTTCATGGTGTATTGCAATTATCAAGTAGACGCTTGTATGCATCGGTGCTATACAAACGGTTTTTAACCCCTTTTCGCGATGGCATTTGGAACCGTCGCCAAGTAAGTGTGGGCAATAGGGGGGTCCTTCCCACACGACCCAGAAATCGTCGGGATAGGCCCTCCTGGGACACAGGTTGGGGCCATGTGCGATCGGGCGAGGCATCGAAACCCAATCATTTCCATAAGTATGTACATCCCACACAGTGAATCCCAGAAATCATTTCCATAGGTATGTACATCCCACACGGTGAATCGGAGAAAAACATTTCCGTAGGTATGTACATCCCACACGGTGAATCATAGAAAAACATTTCCGTAGGTATGTACATCCCACACGATAAATCCTAGAAAACATTTCCGTAGGTATGTACATCCCATACGGTGAATCCCAGAAAAGCATTTCCGTAGGTATGTATATCACACACAGTCAATCCAAGGAATACATTTCCGTTCTTATGTACATCCCACATAGTCAATCCAGGGAAAATGTTCCCGTTCGTATGTACATCCCACGCAGTTTTATGTGTAAGCTCATGTGTGAAAGGAGTAACTATCACACACAGTCTGCCTTGGTTAACTGTTTGCTTCTATCAACTACACCATAGACGATTTGATGAAGAAAATTGTGTGGCATTGGGCTATCCATCGCAAGCGCTTTTATTGCTAGAACCGTTTGCAAAGGTCCATGACACATTTAGAAAGTTTATTAGTTTACTACTAATAATTCTAGTATTACGCAAATTCACATTTCACATCGAACAGCTGTTTGCCAATTTCATATTAGGCACATAAATATATTATAACATCACGGTACGATAGCTACATGAAAACAACATAGTACAACATATAGCTAGTTCAACATCTTAAGAACAATATATTCATTTCCCTAATCGAGATCATCCAGGCTCATCTTATCCACCTCTGCTTTTAGTTCAGAAAGAGCCTATTTTGCATGAGCCAACTGGGAAAGTGCCTCCTCCTTCGCCAACACCATCTTAGCAAAGTCTGATTTAAAAAA
>NW_021177460.1:0-1570 GCF_002162155.2 Triticum dicoccoides
CGGACCCTTATGTACCTAAGACCACAAAGGTACCGGAGCCATCACTGAAGCCTCTCCCCACAAGGCCTTGGGAACGTAGTGCCGAGGAAGTCGACGCGGCCGCGGCTGCTGATTTGGAGAAATGGAAGGCGGACTGCAAGAAGAAAACAGAGCCCGAGCCCAAGCCAGTATTTTCTGATGAGCAAAAGAAGTGGGCTAAGTCATTTTTGAGCACACCGTCCCAAGCCGCGAAGAATCTGCCTAACGACTATGCACGTGAACTTCGCAGGCAGGCACTCATGTTCAAGGAGAACAAAGAGCGGGAGAAGGCCGAAAGTAAAAAAAGCGGGAAACAAGTTGCCCAGCTCGGGGAACAAAGTAAACAATCGATTGCCCCGCTTATAGTGGAAGCCTTCTGTCCGGATGACCCCGAGATCATACAAGCTGCGGCAGCACAGGGATTGACTGTAACGAGTGCCGGAGAACAAGCGGCCAACTTAGGTATTACTCTTCGTGAACTGTTAGGCCTTGATGAGGCGCCAGTGAAGGAGGTAGTAATTACATATGTCAAGAATGGGCCTCTCGTCGAGCCTGCGGAGGAAAAGGATCTACCTCCACAAATGAAAGGTCTGCTGAAATGGTACAAGGGTTACATAGAAAATAAAAACGCCAAAGAATATATTTATGCGGAAGTTAGACATGAGCATCACTTCAAACATTACTATGTACAAATTGAACTGAGTGAATTGTTCCAGCTTTTCAATCTGCGCGAGCTCGATAAATCTATCATCAGTTGCTACGTTCTGTAAGTGATTTATTAATTTCTACCCCATCTCGTTCATATTGCCTGCACTATATATATGTCCTAACTATATTGTTGTGTCCGCTATTATACATGCAGAATGAAGATTAAGGAATGCAGAGTAAGGAACATCCATGATGTTGGGTTCATTGACCCACACATCGTTAATGAACATGTGTTGGAGCGTTACCCCGCCGACGTGGAGGCAGACCTGTGGCAGTTTCTTACAAAGCAGGAACTCAAAAGTGATATTCTATTTCCTTACCATTTTGAGTGAGTGTTTCTGTCTTGAGCACATTCTCTTTTGTTTACTCCATGCATGGTATGTGGCCGGCTAATCGATGAGTTATGCATGACGTACTGTGCATGTATCGTGTCCGCAGGTTCCACTGGATTCTGCTAGTAATTAAAGTTAACACCTCAGAATGTCTCGTCCACGACTCTGTGAATATGGATCCAAAGCTTTGGGGCGGCATGAGAAGAATGCTGCAGAAGTAATTATTTTCATTCATTTGCGCTCTATATCGATCAGCCTATTTCGTTCATTTCCTAATATCAAGTAACTAATTAATAACTCTCTTGTTCATTTAATTTTCTTTGCCTCGTAGGGTTTGGAGACGGTTCGTAGATACAAAGGTCGGTGAATTCAAAAAAGAGCTAGAATTCAAAATGTTAAAGGCTAAGAATGCTGGGGATATTCAGCCACCGGAGACCAATCTATGTGGATACTATGTCTGTGAGATGATCCGGAGATACACCTCTGAGCGGGTTCCGAGTGATACCAATGCT
>NW_021177461.1:0-3739 GCF_002162155.2 Triticum dicoccoides
TGAGATTTTACGAGAGATCCATGAAGGAGACTGTGGTCATCACGTCGGTTCAAAATCCTTGGTTGCTAAAGCTTTTCGTCATGGTTTCTATTGGCTGACGGCTCATGCTGATGCTGAGGACTTGGTGAGGCGGTGCGACGGTTGTCAGAAATTTTCACGACGAGCTCATGTTCCGGCTCAGGAGTTTCGGATGATTCCCATCACTTGGACGTTTGCTACTTGGGGGCTTGACATGGTAGGGCCTTTCAAGCGATCCAAAGATAAGAAGACCCACCTATTGGTGGTGGTTGACAAGTTTACTAAATGGGTTGAAGCGGAGCCAGTAAGCAAGTGTGACGCAGCCACGGCGGTTCACTTCATCAAAAAGGTGATCTTCCATTTTGGTTTTCCACACAGCATCATCACAGATAATGGCGCAAACCTCTCCAAAGGCGAGATGGAGGACTTTTTTCAAAGAGATCACATCCGGCTTGATGTGTCGTCCGTGGCTCACCCCCAATCTAATGGTCAAGCTGAGAGGGCTAATCAAGAAATTTTGAAGGGTATCAAGCCTCGGCTTATGGTTCCTTTGAAGAGGACACCGGGTTGTTGGGTGAAAGAATTACCATCTGTTTTATGGAGCATAAACACCACCCCCAATCGATCTATAGGTTATACACCTTTCTTCATGGTTTATGGGGCAGAGGCGGTACTCCCAAGTGATATTCGTCATGACTCGACCCGAGTTGCCAATTATGTTGAAGCGGACAATAAGAAAGCACGTCAGGAAGCACTGGACCTGTTGGATGAAAAACGGGACATGGCGTTGGCTCATTCGGCGGTTTATCAGCAAGACCTGCGGCGTTATCACAGCCACCAGGTTAAAACAAGAACCTTTCAAGAAGGCGACTTAGTGCTCCGGCTCATCCAGGATCAGATCGATATGCACAAGTTATCCCCACCTTGGGAAGGGCCCTTTGTGGTCAGCAAGAATCTGCACAACGGATCATACTACCTCATTGATGTTCGAGAGCATAAAGACTCAAGAAAATCGGAGGAGGAGACCCGTCGGCCGTGGAATATCGCTCATCTACGGCCTTATTACACCTGAGCCATAGGCTCTCATTATGTACATATTTTGATAATGTATATATTATGATCAATATAATAAACCCACATCTTTGCTACAAGCAGGACCTTTGTCATTCTTCCAATATTTCTTGGTTACAAGGGGGATTCTGCTTCTAAAGCGGTGTCCTATTTGTCCATTAAGCCGACTTTCATGCCACAATAAAGCTTGGGAGCTTCACACCCAAGGGGCCAAAGATAGTATTGTTGCTAAAAGCACAACTCAAACATAGGCACCCATTGAGCATAGCTCACAAAGTTACTTGGGGGCTCTTTGTGCAAAGCAACAAAGAGTTTGAAAGGACCCATGTAATTGGCTATCAAGCCATGGCTTGGAAGCCTGGTGTATTCACCTAAAACCGCGGGTTAACCTGCCTTCATCAAGTAAGCCACTCCTATCCAGGTAATCCTGGCATGACCCGCCAAACGTTTGACAAGTCAATCTTATACAGACCCTGAACTTGCCAAAGTTAAAATGACAATTGGTTGGTTGGAGGCCCATCTTAAAAGGCTTTGTCAAATGGTTTAACTCAGCGGCCTGGCAGGCCATGAAAAGCCTCAAATTTGGGCCTGGCAGCCCTTGAAAAGCCTCGACTACAAGTTTTTATTTGATTTTGTTTTTTGCAAAGTATTATCTCTTCTGATAAGGTTCTAAGTTAAACCGGCATCTACTGACCCGGCCCGACTATATGTCATTACATCAACCCGGTGTTTCTTAACACGGCGAGGCTTACAGTTAACAGATGTTAGCACATAATCAATTATGAACCGGCATCTCTTAATCCGGTCTGGCATTGACTATAAGTTGCCAGGATGATCATCTGGTGTTTGTCATAACCCGGCATGGCTTATTATGCACCAGCACAGCATGGTGGGAGTTTTCAAACGCTCAAATTTGGGTTTTCACCCTTACTACACAAGTTGGTAAACCAACACAAGTGATTTAGTATCACAGGTATGATATATTTCATATTTCATTACTTTATAACCTTGGTTATGAGAATTCTGGGTCTGTATTGGGTATCATAACCCGTCCGGCGGCAAACCGCCAGGACATGTTTAAGTTTTTCAAATGCAGAAGGCAGGATTTTATAAGAAATACCAAGGCACATAAAGCAAGCATAGCAACAATCATACCGGATTACAATATCAGGTAGCGGTGTACGATGGCAGAAGGTCAAAGTATTTCAACTAGCCTATTACAAGGCGCCTTGATGCCCAAAATAATAATTGTTTGTTGCCCACAATGCTATATGTGAAAATCAAACCGGCTGTCAGATTATGATTTGTCACCAGGCTGACGTGAAGTTGAAGGATCATCTCGCGTGGTTCAACCTCCTCCTCCTCTCCCAGTGGCTGGAAGTCAAGGGTGGCCCAATCAATCCTGGTTAAGGCTTGGAAGACAGATCATTGCTTATAAGATTGGATGGTTCAACATCAGGGGCATAGGTGTGCTTACATATTGGAGGGATAAGATTTTGTGCTTCTTTCACAGTTGCATCAACCTGTTTGTTGTCTGTGTCATAGATGGACCAATAGACAGACAAGTCAACCTATTCAGCCAATTGGCTTGCCAGCGGGTGCATTTCTTTTGTCAAGGCTTTGAGGGCTTCATTATCAAAGTCTGATCCGTCTTCTTGTTGACCAGGATAGCCCTTTGTGATATCTGCCGGATCAAGATTAGCAATCCAAGATTTGGCCTGAGTCAGTGCTATTAAAGCGCCAGCTCTTGCGGCAGATCGCTTTACGTCTTCCATCCGGGTCGGGGTCATAGATAATTTGGCCAATGTATCCTTGATCAAGGTTGGTGATGGTTTGTTGAAGGAGGCCGCACAGATGACTCGTTGAGCACCAGTATACAATTGTTCTATCAACGTATAGGCTGCTTTCAACTTCATCCGCATGTCCGAGCCCAGATGAGCAATATGACTGCCTGCAACGGTTTAAGAATTTGCTGTTAAACCAGCAATTTCAAAGATAAGAAAGGTTCTTACAAAGAGTACTTACCAAATATTGCTGAAGTCATAGCATTGACTTGATGCTTTAGCCCAGTTAGCTCGTCTACCACCGGTTTAAGCGCTGCTTCGGCATCTTCAGCCCGCTTTAATAAAGCAGCCTTCTTGGTTTCCCAATCCGCCCGCTCGCTTTTGAAACCATCCTTTAATTGCTCCATGGCAGTTAAAGCGCCCTTCAGTTCATCTTTGGCCTTGGAGGTTTCTGCTTGCTGGGACTTGATGTTTTCTTGAAGATCGGCAATCTGGGAATCTTTGTTGTGCAAGTCAGCCTGCAAAAGACAGATGATGAAGATGTTAAGATTTTTCTCAAAGTCGCAAGCACATAACAAGTTATACACTTGGCACTTGGGGCTAATGCGGATTGCTTCTTTTTTGACTATTTTTTAAAGTCTCAAAGCTCAATACAAGTATTAATCTTGGCACTTGGGGGCTAATGTGTAATTGATCAAAAATATCAAAGGTGAAGGAATTCAACAAGGGCAAGTTTTGAACAGAAAGTCCCGGTTCATCTTGAAGAGGTAAACCGACCCTTGGGGGCTACACAGTTGAAGTCTTTTTTATTTAAAGTCCCGATTCATCTTTAAGAGATAAACCGGCCCTTGGGGGCTACAATGGAG
>NW_021177462.1:0-978 GCF_002162155.2 Triticum dicoccoides
CGGCCTTCTTATCCGCTAAGTATTTGGGGCAGTTCCGCTTCCAGTGACCCTTCCCCTTGCAATAAAAGCACTCAGTCTCAGGCTTGGGTCCATTCTTTGACTTCTTCCCGGTAACTGGCTTACCAGGCGCGGCAACATCTTTGCCGTCCTTCTTGAAGTTCTTCTTACCCTTGCCCTTCTTGAACTTAGTGGTCTTATTGACCATCAACACTTGATGTTCTTTCTTGATTTCAGCCTCTGCTGACTTCAGCATCGAGAACACTTCAGGAATGGTCTTTTCCATTCCCTGCATGTTGTAGTTCATCACAAAGCTCTTGTAGCTTGGTGGGAGCGACTGGAGGATTCTGTCAATGACCGCCTCATCTGGGAGGTTAATGTTCAGCTGGGTCATACGGTTGTGCAACCCAGACATCTTCAGGATGTGCTCACTGACAGAACTGTTCTCCTCCATCTTACAAGTGTAGAACTTGTCGGAGATATCATATCTCTCGACCCGGGCATGAGCTTGAAAAACCAGTTTCAGCTCTTCGAACATCTCATATGCTCCGTGATGCTCAAAACGCTTTTGGAGCCCCGGTTCTAAGCTGTAAAGCATGCCGCACTGAACGAGGGAGTAATCATCAGCACGAGACTGCCAAGCATTCATAATGTCTTGGTTCTCTGGGACGGGAGCGTCACCTAGCGGTCCTTCTAGGACATATTGTTTCCTGGCAGCTATGAGGATGATCCTCAGGTTCCGGACCCAGTCCGTATAGTTGCTGCCATCATCTTTCAGCTTGGTTTTCTCTAGGAACGCGTTGAAGTTCATGTTGACATTAGCGTTGGCCATTGATCTACAAGACATATTTGCAAAGGTTTTAGACTAAGTTCATGATAATAAAGTTCTAATCAAATTATGAACTCCCACTTAGATTAGACATCCCTTTAGTCATCTAAGTGTTACACGATCCGAGTCGACTAGCCCGTGTCCGATCATCA
>NW_021177463.1:0-1554 GCF_002162155.2 Triticum dicoccoides
ACTAGATAAGGATATAGTACTTATAAATACGATGATTTAAATACTTGTGATTACCTGCCATCCACAAACACTATGACGTAAGTAGATATCCAGCTACCGGCGCATATGGTGCTTCCTTGTCCACGGGCGACTAGCTTCGCCCCGTTGCCCTCTCCTTCAAATACGGTCCAGTTGACAACAACGTAATGCCCAAACTTGGCCACCTCAAGAAGGGATTTCTGGGTGTCATCACCAGTGCGGCCCAACCACAGGTTGCGGAGGATAGTCTTTCTGTATGTAGTGGGTGCAGGGACAATGGAGACCTCGACATTAGGAGGAACGGCCGCCATGATCGAGTTCTGTGGATGTGCAAGGAATGTGCTACTCAAGCTAGTTGGGTACTATTAGCTCTAGCTGGTTGTACTTAGGAAAGAAAGAAAGGAGATGTACTTATAGCTGGGAAAACGCCTCATTGCTGACTGCACCATGTGCACGCACGAGATTCCAAACTTAGTATACAGCCTTAATTTCGTAAGTATGCTGAGTTTTCCAGACTTATTAGATCCCAGGCGACCCGATCTAGATCTGGTAATCTCTCCCAACTAGAGGGCATCTCTTAACAAATCCGGATCACCGATGCTCCCTGCAATTTGATTTTTTTCTTGAAAATACCACCACCAGCACCACGGATGCCAAGCGCACTGTACCTCATAGATGAAAAGTGTACTATCTTTTTTTTTCTATCGCGTTTAACAGTTCATAAATTCGGATGAAAATAATGGGGTATGTCTCGGACATTGTCCATGCCATTGGTCTGCTGTTCTTTGGACA
Organism: Triticum dicoccoides; assembly: GCF_002162155.2. Classification (NCBI taxonomy): domain Eukaryota; kingdom Viridiplantae; phylum Streptophyta; class Magnoliopsida; order Poales; family Poaceae; genus Triticum; species Triticum dicoccoides. The sequence continues at coordinate 811 of NW_021177463.1, forward strand.
AAGTCTTTTTGGTGTGGTCATGACAACATTTGTGGATGTTGTTTCATTCTTGAATGCATGATAATTGAGATTTTGTACCTGTGCCTTTCTCATGGAATCATCGCCTTATGAAAACTGTGATCAGGCTTTGGCGATCAACGTGCCGTGCAGCCGCCACCATGGCCCATGCTAAAACTAATGCTCTACCTGTTGTCCACATCCCGTGCAGCCGCCACTATGGCAGGACGGCAGAGGAGCCCCTCCGCTGCCCACACTACCCAAGCTTTGCCCAACGGCACGCCTAGGCGGAAGGGGGTGGGGAGGAAGGAGAGAGGGAGGAAGGGGAACGGACGAAGAAGTGGCTCGCCAGAATGCCGCACCGGGGCGTCGCGAAAGAGCGGACGGGGTGGATTTGAGCCTTCTATTCTTCTGCTCACGGAGAAATAATGTGTGCAGTTATAGATTGTCAACATACGTGCAGCTCCGAGCAGGACCAAAACTAGAAGCACTGCATGGAAGCAACAACGTCATCGGCTGGAAATATTGCTACGGCAGCCCACTCTTCCACAAGAAAAGATCGCGTCCTCAGGCGGCAAGGTAGGATTTACCAACCAAAATGCAAGTATGTGGGCCCTAGCTGGCTCAACTCTACTTAAACACAAAGATTTGAAGGAGCCTATCATATGTTTTGGATCAGGCAATTGGCACGGTGTAATTTGCTGGATGGGCAACCGAGGGTGCAGCAGCTGGAGAAGACACAATGGC
>NW_021177464.1:0-572 GCF_002162155.2 Triticum dicoccoides
CCGAAAAACAACAAATGATGTCAGAACATGTTGGAAATTGATGACGTCGCTTTGAATGCTGCATACTGAACACAAAAGAATTCCGGAGTTCAAATAAGTTAAAAAACATTGAAGTGGCCGCGTAACAGATGAGTTCTCGTCCGAAACCCTGATACTCCGAAAGAGTTTATCCAGTTTGTACACGAAGTGCATCCAGTTTTTGCCGTGAACCTCTCTACTCATTCGCACAGGCTATGCGGGTGAAATGATGATACCATGCCAAGTTTCAACATTTTCAGAATTCATTTTGTAGTTATTTTCAATTTCATGGTCATTTAGCTCTCTAAACAATTAGGTAAATGACCGAAAACAACAAATGATGTCAGAACATGTTGGAAATTGATGACGTGGCTTTGAATGCTGCATACTGAACACAAAAGAAGTCTGGAGTTCTAATAAGTTTAAAAAACATTGAAGTGGTCGTGTAACAGATGAGTTCTCGTCCGAAACCCTGATACTCCTAAAGAGTTTGTCCAGTTTGTACACGAAGTGCGTCCAGTTTTTGCCGTGACCCTCTCTACTCTTCCGCACAT
>NW_021177465.1:0-1435 GCF_002162155.2 Triticum dicoccoides
CAGTTACGTTGTGACGTTTGATACACCCAAGGCACTCTTACGGTATCCGGGAGTTACACGATCTCATGGTCGAAGGAAGAGATACTTGACACTTGCAAAGCTCTAGCAAAACGAACTACACGATCTTTTATGCTATGCTTAGGATTGGGTCTTGTCCATCACATCATTCTCCTAATGATGTGATCCCGTTATCAACGACATCCAATGTCCATAGTCAGGAAACCATGACTATCTGTTGATCACAACGAGCTGGTCAACTAGAGGCTTACCAGGGACATAGTGTGGTCTAAGTATTCACACATGTATTACGATTTCCGGATAATACAGTTATAGCATGAATAAAAGACAATTATCATGAACAATGAAATATAATAATACTTTTATTATTGCCTCTAGGGCATATTTCCAACAGTCTCCCACTTGCACTAGAGTCACCAATCTAGTTACATTGTGATGAATCGAACACCCATAGAGTCCTGGTGTTGATCATGTTTTGCACGCGAGAGAGGTTTAGTCAGCGGATCTGCGACATTCAGATCCGTGTGCACTTTGCAAATCTCTATGTCTCCATCTTGAACATTTTCACGGATGGAGTTGAGGCGACGCTTGATGTGCCTTGTCTTCTTGTGAAACCTGGGCTCCTTGGCAAGTGCGATAGCTCTAGTGTTGTCACAAAAGAGCTTGATCGGCCCCGACGCATTGGGTATGACTCCTAGGTCGGTGATGAACTCCTTCACCCATATTGCTTCATGTGCTGCCTCCGAGGCTGCCATGTACTCCGCTTCACATGTAGATCCCGCCACGACGCTCTGCTTGCAGCTGCACCAGCTTACTGCTCCACCATTCAACATATACACGTATCCGGTTTGTGACTTAGAGTCATCCAGATCTGAGTCGAAGCTAGCGTCGACGTAACCCTTTACGACGAGCTCTTCGTCTCCTCCATAAATGAGAAACATGTCCTTTGTCCTTTTCAGGTACTTTAGGATATTCTTGACCGCTGTCCAGTGTTCCTTGCCGGGATTACTTTGGTATCTTGCTACCAAACTTACGGCAAGGTTTACATCGGGTCTGGTACACAGCATGGCATACATAATAGATCCTATGGCTGAAGCATAGGGGATGACACTCATCTCTTCTTTATATTTTGCCGTGGTCGGTGACTGAGCTGAGCTCAGTCTCATACCTTGTAACATAGGCAAGAACCCCTTCTTGGACTGATCCATTCTGAATCTCTTCAAAATCTTATCAAGGTATGTGCTTTGTGAAAGACCTATGAGGCGTCTCGATCTATCTCTATAGATCTTGATGCCTAATATATAAGCAGCTTCTCCAAGGTCCTTCATTGAAAAACACTTATTCAAGTAGGCCTTAATGCTGTCCAGAAATTCTATATTATTTCCCATCAGGAGTATGTCATCTACATATAATATGA
>NW_021177466.1:0-1054 GCF_002162155.2 Triticum dicoccoides
GTTTTAGTTGCATTAGCCCAACACACTCATATTGCCATGTTTCATGCATGCATCATATTGTTGCACATTGTTTGGTGATGTTGTGTATCGATGTCCTTTGCGACAGGTTCTGCCTCCGAGGAGTACCGTGATTACCCTAACGAAGAACCGTATCCGTGCATCGAACCATCAGGCAAGCAACCAACCATTGATCATATCGATACAATCCCATGTTCTCGCTCCTGCTCTCTTTTACTGCATTAAGACAACGCGTTTCAAACTGCTGTGTGCTACGGTAGTTGAACCCATTTCCTCTGCATGACCTGTCATTGCCACAGTAACTAGATGAAACCCACTAGCATGTGTAGGAGTTGATTGAGCCATATGTATGTGTTGTTCCTACCTTGCTATGCCTGCTATGCTTAGAGTCGTGTCAGGTCTGGTTCATCTAGGTGATGGGCTAGAGTGAAATGTTGTCGGTAATGAGAGTGGTGTGGTGAACACGATTTGGTAAAGGTATCGATGAGAGGCCATGTAGGAGTACATGTTGGGTTGTTTCATTGAAGCCGACCTTAAGCACTGAGATCTATATGTGTGATTTAAGAATCAGCTACTACCATGCATTGGGCCCGAAACCAATGGACCCTCTCGGCTTCTTATTCACCCTAGTTCTCCGTCCAGGAGTTGCAAGTAGTTTCTGGTGTTTGTAGCCTACTGGAGGCCGTGGACAGCGCTGACCGTAGGGGTGGGCTGTGATGCGGTAGGTATGTGGCCGGGTGTACCGAATACCCGTTAGGTATCTCGGGAACCCTGTTCACATCGTTCGGGGCCGTATGGGAAACCTCGGCCGGACTCCCTGCGGATGGAACCTGAATAGGCGATAAACCTGGACTGGAGGCTTAGGTGATTAGGTAGGTCGTGGCCGACACCCACGTTGGGCTTCCGCTTGAAGGTTGCCGAGTACATGTCGTGTAAACGACGATAAGTGGTGAGAGCGTGTATGAAGAAGTACACCCCTGCAGGGTTAACATGATCTATTCGAATAGCCGCGTCCGCGGTAAAGGACTACTTGGTT
>NW_021177467.1:0-1216 GCF_002162155.2 Triticum dicoccoides
CGGAGTCATCCACGGGACGTGGGGAGGTTGCCGTCGGGAGTGAGTTCATCTCCGACTTGTTCAGAGACTCCTCCGAAGAGGACTCCTCGAGATCGGACCGGCCGGACTGCATATACGTGTTTGGCGTCATTACAAACAATGAGGTCAAAGTCGCACGGAAAATATCATGGGATGCGGATACTTACGACCTCGCCCGGGGTTTGCCCCTGGGTAGCCACTCCTCATCGCTGTAAGCGGCAGTAGTGGAGTAATTTGGAAGGGACGCCTTTCCCTTCTTCGGCATCCCGGCCTCCCCCGACGGGGCGGCATTCCTTTTCTTCTCCTCCCTAGTGCGGGGAGGGGGCATTTCTTCATGTTTCCCCCCGTTTTCGGGGGGGGGGGGGAGAGATCTTGCTCGTCATCTTCGGATGATGACTCTATCACGGCCCTGGCCGCCTTCTTGGACCCTTCGGCCCCCTCAGTTGAGGCGGCCTTCCTCTTCCTCTCCTCCCCTTCGTGGGAGGAGTGTGCCTCGTCCTCTTCTAGCGAGACGTCGGGTGCAGCCTCACGCCGAAGACCCTTCCAGGTCCCCGTGGCCTTCTTTTCGGCCTTTTTCTCCGGCACCTTGTAAGGCGCCGGAACCAGCATCTCCGCTAGGAGTGCGTCTACTAGGTCCTCAGGCAATGGAGCCGGACAGTCAATCCGCTTCGCCATATCCACCCAATCCTATTTGGTCAGCAAGGTGACTTAAAAATCCTCCCCCGAATGTACTAAGGGAACATCTCGGAAATAGTCAAAGGACTTACTGGATTGGCAAGGCGCGTTGCGCTGAGCCCATGGTCCTTGGAAAGGGGAGGAGGAACTTCGCCGGTCTTGAAAAGCACCTACCAGATTTCTTTGTGTGTTGTGTTAAAGAGCTCCAGCAGCATCTGGTGTTCGGCCGGGTCGAACTCCCACATATCAAATGCCCGTCTCTGACACGGGAGAGTTCGGCGAATGAGCATGACCTGGACCACATTGACAAGCTTGATCTTCTTGTCCCTCCTGCTTCTGATGCAGGTCTCGAGTCCGGTCAGCTCCGTGGGTTCGCCCCAGGCCAGGCCCTTCTTCTCCCAAGAAGGGAGCCACATGGGGATTCCGGATCTGAATTTGGGGGCCGCCACCCACCATGGCACCTCCGCACTCCGCCTGTCGGCCGCTCAGGATCTTCGGCTTCACGCAGAAGATTTTCAACCAC
>NW_021177468.1:0-888 GCF_002162155.2 Triticum dicoccoides
CCGCCACTAGCTTCCCCTCCCGTGCCCCCGAACGCCAACCCCGACCTCGCCCGAGCTCCGGCCGCCGCCTCGCTCGCCGCCGTTGCTGATTCCGGCCACCCCCGCACCTCCCGTTGGTCCCCCTAGATGCGCACGGGCGCGGGCTACCTCCTGGTGCCCTTGGCGCGTCGATCCGATGCCCCTAGTGCAAGTCCGGCGTTCCCCCGCCGTGCGGAATGGTCGCCGCCGGCGAAACTCCGGCGACTGCCGATGTGGCACGCCTAATTAGCACTAATGACCACACTAAACACCCCCACAGCCACTGACAGTGGGCCCCACCCCTGGTCAAACCCCAGTCAGCGCTGGGTTTGACCGGGATTAGCTCCTGTGTCACTGACGTGTGGACCCCACACGTCAGGTTTGACCCGGACCAGCCCCTGTTGACCCGCTGACATCATGATGATGTCATGCTGACGCAATATTCATTTTCTGGAATTTAGTTTATTTTATTATATTCAGAAAATTCCAGAAAATGGCTAAAACTTCAATAAATCATAGAAATTCAACCGTAACTCCAAATTAAATAATTTATATATGAAAAATTATCAGAAAAATTCAAGGAATCCATCTGTACCATTTTCATGCATGTTAGAACAACTTATCACTATTGTTTAGGACAAATGAAGTGAATGGCATTTGAATAATCACATATGGAGTTTGAATTTGAATCTTGTATTCAAACCAACTTCATTTAATCTGTTGCTAGTTGCATTAGCTCAAAACACATTCATTTTGCCATGTCATGATCATGCATCATATTGTGCATTGCATTGATTGTGTTCCCTTCTGTGTTGCCGGTATTTGTCCCCTCTCGATAGACGTGATACCGATGATGTGATCATTGACACT
>NW_021177469.1:0-949 GCF_002162155.2 Triticum dicoccoides
AGTGATATGGAAATTCCGATGAATTGCTGTTGAGCCCATCAGTAGCATTTTGTCTCCCCCCATGAGTCATGTTGAACATCAACCTAGTGTTGAAAATTTTGTAAGCAAAGCCTTCGTGCTCCGTTCATGAAGTCTATGCTTGGATGGAAGAAGTGACTTCCTCTAATTCATGTGCATTTGGTGTAAGTTGCCGCCATGAATTCGAGGAAGATTGTTTTGTTTCCTTTGGAATCATCGCAAGTCAGTCATGCATGTGCGAAGTATTCTATGGTCTGATAGACTGATCATCTTCATTCCATATGCATCCCTAGCACACCAAGCCACTAACTGATTTGTTCTAGGAGAAGGAGTTCTTTTTAAGAGCTAACCCGGGCTTAATCAAGAACTTTGATATCCTCGATGATGGTTCCCAACCAGAACTCGGTAGTGTTTATTATAAGACTACCATGTGATCGTGCTTGTCTGGGACAACATGCTCACATGTTTGTAGCAGAACCAGCTCATGTTTTGGAGCTTGCTATCATAGTTCATTTCCCGAGAATCTCGCAACGTCATCTCGTCGATTTGTGTTGCAAACTTTCATTTTTCTTCCTAGACTCGATGAGTCTGGAATATCCTGACACCAACCAGATCTGAATCTCAGGCAGATATGATGGTTGGAACATTTCCCAAGAACTATAATATTGGTCCCTCGATAACCGGTAAAGTGGATGTCGTGGCCAACACACCCAACCGGAAGACCTATTATTATAATATCTTGATTGAGGAAGTTGGCCACCTCCCCCTAAGGATTTCGTAGGATTTACCTCCGTAACCGTTCCTTATGGATTCTATTGCTTCCGAAGTCCGACCTTTACTTGATGTTCTAGTTATCAAACCATATCTATGAATGGGTTACACTAGCACGTCAAGGAGAACATTGGAAGCGGAGTGCTAAATGTCTCTCGGT
>NW_021177470.1:0-1515 GCF_002162155.2 Triticum dicoccoides
GGCCAGCCAGCTGGCTGGGCCGCACAGTGGAGGAGCCCAGGTAAGCTCCTCCTGTTATATATTTTTCTGTTTTTTAATTTCTGACATTTGTTTTGATTTAAATAATATATTAAATCATTTATTTAACTTATGCCAATTTTTGCAGGAGCTATTTATATTATTCCAGAGCTCTTTTATAATTGGCATAATATTTGGGCATATATTAATATATATAATTAATATATTTCCAATGCAAATATTTATGCATTTATTCCAAATGCCCAAAATAAATGTCCATGAGCCACTAAAAATATTGGTTTGATTTTTATCTCTGTCCAATATTTTCAGAGAGCAACATGAGCATTTTCTTGGACCCTTTTGGAGAAATTTTTATTTAGGTCATTTTCAAAATGGTTCTGAGGGTTTCACAGATCCCCATTTCAAGTTTCTGATGAAAGAGTAAACATGATGCAACACTCTAATGCATGAATAGCTAGGGTGTGACAACTCACCCCCACTCAAAAGAATCTCGTCCCGAGATTTGGGTTCCTCCGGGAAGAAGGCGGGATACTCGAGTCGAAGACGATCCTCCCTTTCCCAAGTTGCTTCATCCTCGGAATGGTGCGACCATTGAACTTTGAGAAACTTGATATTATGACGTCGCGTGGTACGTTCGGCTTGATCGAGGATACGAATGGGGTACTCTCGATATGTAAGATCATCTTGGAGATCAAGCGTTTCGTGGTCCACTTCACGGATAGGATCCGAGAAGCAACGCCTGAGTTGAGAAACGTGGAAGACATCGTGGACTCTGGAGAGGTGCGGAGGTAGTTCCAACTGGTAGGCAACTTCTCCTCGTTTGGAAAGAATGCGAAAAGGTCCAATGTAACGAGGAGCCAATTTGCCTTTGATACCGAAGCGATGGGTTCCCTTCAGAGGGGTGACCCGAAGATAAGCCTTCTCGTCAACCTCGAAAGTCATAGCCTTATGTTTTCGGTCATATTGACTCTTTTGACGAGATTGGGCTGTTTTCAACTTTTCACGAACGATACGAACTTGTTCTTCTGCTTCCTGAATCATATCCGGGCCAAAGAATTGTCTTTCCCCGGTCTCTGACCAGTTAAGGGGTGTTCGACATCGTCGTCCATAGAGAACTTCAAAAGGGGCTTTACCCAAGCTAGATTGATAGCTGTTGTTGTAAGCGAATTCGGCGAATGGAAGGCACTTCTCCCAGTCCATTCCGAATGAGATAACAGAGGCTCGAAGCATGTCTTCTAGAATTTGGTTGACGCGTTCCACTTGACCGCTCGACTGAGGGTGGAAAGCGGTGCTAAAGGAAAGACGGGTTCCCATAGCATTTTGGAAACTTTCCCAAAATCGAGAGGTGAAAAGACTTCCTCGATCCGAGTTAATTTCCAAAGGAACACCATGGAGAGACACTATTCGGGAGATGTACAAATCTGCCAGCTGACTAGCGGTTATACTCTCACGAACAGGTAAGAAGTGGGCTACTTTGGAAAGACGATCGACCACGAC
>NW_021177471.1:0-1061 GCF_002162155.2 Triticum dicoccoides
TTGTTTACGTGCCGCGCCGTGATTTTGTTGGTGTTCTAGGCTCGCATCTCTAGCACAGTCTAGCCTAGGACCAGCACAGTACCGTCGTTGAGCGTTTATTCAACTTTGCATCTCTGAATTGATTATTGCTGACCCTTTTTGCTACCATACTATAAGCCTTCCCAGCTCCACATACATCTACGTCGTGTGTTCGACTCTCCCTGGTAATCGTTCTATCCAAGCTTTGAGAGTTTTTGACTACAACGGTTGCCGATCACCGCCTGCTGCTGGGTAAGAACTGGTAAGAATTTGAGATTTGCTTGACGGATTTGTGATACACCACCACCACTTCTTAGTAGTCTGTAGGATCATATTCTTGTGTGTTTCTATTGCTGCTAACCATGCCAGGATCACAAGCCGACGAGATTGACTGGGAGAACTTATCGAACATGGAGCTTCATGATAAGTTTCAGCAAATGATGACTGAACAGGTACAAGATGTGCTGAACAATTTTGAAGAGGCCATGGAGAAGATCACTGGCCTTGAGAAGACGTTCGAAACAAAGCTCGATAACAGATTTAATGAACTGCTTGCGCGTCTTCCACCACCGGCTACACCTGTCGCACCTCTGCAACAACAACAACTACGCCCCCTTCCGAATCAGTATGGACGAGCACAGCGTGTTCCTATTGAGACAGGACAAACTTCTGGTGCCGCTGCTACTGCTGTTGGTGCTTCTTTGGCTCCTGCTACTGCTCCTGCTGGTACCCAGGAGGATGATGAGTATGCGGGTGATTATGAGGATGAGGTTGATCAAAATCAGATCTACGAGCAGCCACCAGCACCACCACCAGCAGGTCGACCTCAGGTATATATTCGTCATGGTAGGCCTGCACCACCACCTCAGGTACGCGATGATGTCCATATTCCTAAACTGAAATTGAATATTCCACCATTTGAGGGTAGATATGTTCCTGATATATATCTTACTTGGGAGTTAGAAACTGAACAACGATTTACATGTTTACAATATCCTGAGGAGAGACGAGTTGCTGCTGCTGTTTGTGCTTTCACTAGTTTT
>NW_021177472.1:0-670 GCF_002162155.2 Triticum dicoccoides
CACGACACCCCGACCCCTTGACCCTCGACACGACACCCCGACACCCCGACCCATCGACCCTCGACACGACACCCCGACCACTCGACCCTCGACCCTCAACACGACACCCTGACCACTCGACCCTCAACACGACACCCCGACCACTCGACCCTCGGCACTAAACTAAAAAACCTAAACTAATTAAACTAAATAACCTAGACCAATTAAACCTAAACTAACTAAACTAGAAAATCAAAACCAATTAAAACTAAACTAACTAAACTAAACAACCTAAACTAATTAAACCTAAACTAATTAAACTAATTAACCTAAACTAATTAAAATAATTAACCTAAACAAATTAAACCTAAACTAATTAAACCTAAACTAACTAAACTAAATAAACTAAACTAATTAACCTAAACAAATTAAACCTAAACTAAATAACCTAAACTAATTAAACCTAAATTAACTAAACTAAATAACCTAAAAAATTAAACCTAAACTAAATAGCCTAAACAAATTAAACCTAAACCTTAACTAAAAAACCTTAATTAATTGAACCTAAAAACTAACTAAACTAGAAAACAGAAAAAAATAGGGTGACAGGGGCTCACCGTGGAGGCGGCGATGGGTCGGGGAGGGGGCGGCGACGGGGTGGCGATGGGGCGCGGTAGCGACGGGGCGGGGA
>NW_021177473.1:0-815 GCF_002162155.2 Triticum dicoccoides
CCCCCAGTGCCCCCGTCCCGCCTAACCCTGTAGCGTTTGACCACGGGATCTAGCCCTTTGACTTTGCACGGACGAGCTTTGACCAGTGGACCTCCCCACCCGGTTGTGTTAGGTCAGCCCATAGGAACACTTTGGAGCAACATCCGGGCCAGACCCACAGCAAGATCCCCTCCGTGTAAACCCGACGCGTCCGTTTCCCCCCTCCAGGTGCTGGCGTCGGCGCCGTCCGTGAGGGGGGGCACACCCCGGACACGCGTGCCCGGCGTTTGCAACCGCCACAACACTTACAGACTTGTGAGAGGCCGCCTACGGAAGATTTGGCGGCATGCTAGCCCCCGTAGGCCGCCGGCCACAGCCGTAGACGCGCGAAGGGCAATCCGCGTAGAGGGAATTTTTCGGATACTTCACCATCACCAAAAATTATGAAAAATTACCATCGTTCCTATAGCACATATGCCCACGTCGTGCAAAAAACTCATGATTTTATCACGCTGCGAGTATTTAGTAATATTGACACCGCATCGTTACCGCAGAACGTCTACTACCATGTCATCGCCGTCCGTGAGGGGGGGCCACGCCCCGGAGACGCGTCCCGCCTCTTCGGACATGCCACCACACCATCCCGCATGTATGAGGGCCCGGTGTGACGCTCCGGTGGCATTGCCACCCCCAGTGCCCTCGTCCCGCCTAACCCTGTACCGTTTGACCACGGGATCTAGCCCTTTGACTTTGCACGGACGGGCTTTGACCAGTGGACCTCCCCACCCGGTTGTGTTAGGTCAGCCCATAGGAACACTTTGGAGCAACATCCGGGC
>NW_021177474.1:0-1017 GCF_002162155.2 Triticum dicoccoides
GCATGGAGGAGGATTAATGGGACACTTTGGCGTGAAGAAGACGGAGGACGTACTTGCTACACATTTCTTTTGGCCAAAGATGAGACGGGATGTTGAGCGTTTTATTGCTCGCTGCACTACATGTCAAAAAGCTAAGTCACGACTCAATCCTCATGGTTTATATATGCCTTTGCCTGTACCTAGTGTTCCTTGGGAGGATATATCTATGGACTTTGTTTGAGGTTTACCTCGAACAAAGAAGGGGAGGGATAGCATATTTGTTGTCGTGGATAGATTCTCGAAAATGGCACACTTTATACCATGTCATAAAAGCGATGATGCTGTTAATGTTGCTGATTTGTTCTTTCGTGAAATTATTCGCTTGCATGGTGTGCCAAATACTATTGTTTCAGATCGTGATACTAAATTTCTTAGCCACTTTTGGAGATGTTTATGGGCTAAGTTGGGGACTAAACTGCTTTTTAGTACTACTTGCCACCCCCAAACTGATGGACAAACTGAAGTAGTCAATAGAACGTTGTCTACTATGCTTAGGACTCTTTTGAAGAATAATAAGAAAATGTGGGAGGAATGATTGCCTCATATTGAATTTGCTTATAATCCTTCATTGCATTCTACTACTAAGATGTGCCCTTTTGAAGTTGTGTATGGTTTCCTACCTCGTGCACCTATTGATTTGTTGCCTCTTCCATCTTCGGAGAAGGTTAATTTTGATGCTAAACAACGTGCTGAATTGATTTTAAAAATGCATGAGTTAACTAAGGAAAACATTGAGCGTATGAATGCTAAATATAAACTTGCTGGAGATAAGGGTAGAAAACATGTTGTGTTTGCACCTGGAGATCTTGTTTGGTTACATTTGCGTAAGGATAGATTTCCTGATTTGCGCAAATCAAAGTTAATGCCACGTGCTGATGGTCCCTTTAAGGTGTTAGAGAAAATAAATGATAATGCATATAAACTTGAGCTGCCTGCAGATTTTGGGGTTAGTCCCACTTTTAACATTACAGATTTGAA
>NW_021177475.1:0-2093 GCF_002162155.2 Triticum dicoccoides
CATTATGCATACCTTAAGCTCAAGATGCCAGGCCCTCGTGGAGTCATCACGGTCAATGGAAACACGGAACGCTCCCTCCGAACGGAGGAACATACAGCGGCTCTCACGGCAGAAGTACAGAGCAGCCTTTTAAGGCAATTTTCGAGTCCGACCGTTAAACGACCGGACATGGCCAAACGCGCCCGGAGCAACATCAACCAAGACCACCTGGCACGTTCCGAGCACGTGTAGCAATGCGGCCTCAACCCTAGCCCTCGCACAACTGTAAGACAAACTCTCCGCATACATAATTACGCCCTAGAGATACCATGGGCATAGGGGGAGAGGCACAACCACAACAGACCCAGAGTGCGGTTCGACCACACCAGGGGCTCCCAAATGTGTCGCTCTTTTTATCTTTTATTTCTCTCTTTTTTATACAGAACTCTGTCCGGCGACGAACCTGCCGAACTCATGATGCAACAGCCAGGGAGGGACAAAGGCTGCAACGAACACTCAGGTGGTCTCCATTACGAGCATTAAATTTGTTAAATACACCATTCCGCGGCCTACCCCTGGAGGGAGACGCCTTTAATTCGTCCAATCCCTTGCTTTCCGTACTATTTGTATCATTCCGCACTCATAGCAAATCTTCTCGAATAAAATGCAGCACTTTTTGCTCATAATTGCATTACCTTATATATATATATATATATGTTCATTTACGACATGTTGCATCCGTACATTTTGGTACGGCCAAATACAGCAGGGGCTTATGTTCCCCGCATTATGGTGTGATAAAGTCCACACACTTTCACAAGTGCGGCACCCCGAACTTATAGCATTATATGAATTGGCTCCGAATCATGTCTGGGGTCAATAGTTGGGTTTGCCCGGCTCCCATGTTTGGCACCTTACGTTCCATTCTATCGGCTAAGGTAGCATTGGGAGAACCACTGCGATTGCGCCCCGGTTGAGCCGGGTTAACGCCTCAGTGGAGAAAGCTAAAACTGACCGTCATGATAAGGCGAGAGACTGGTCGCTGTTCGAGAGGTCTTTTCGGGTCCTTAAAGACCTACGCCGCTTCGAGCGAAGTATTGGATAATGTCCGACGAAGGCGTGGATAGCGCCCCGAATTCGGTCTTCCGAATACTAGGGGCTTCGCCGAAATTTAAAATTATAGAATTCTATGGCTAAGTGAGAGTGTTCAAGCACTATAAGTCCGGTTGCCTTGTTCGTTGTGTTAAGCGCCTCCCTAGATGGACCCAAAAATGGGAACAAGAGTGCTCAAGTTTATCCTGAACACCCCAGCACTCGTGGCATGGGGGCCGAAGCCGATGACTTGCCATGTCTCAGATTTAATAAACGGCCACACAGAAGGTAATATTTTAAATTAACAAGCGTTGCTTAGCGCATATGAACAAAGTTTTCAGCGCACAGGATAACACATTGTGAATTTACTCAATAATTACATCCCTGGGGCACTCATCCGCAATCTTGCGGGCACCCTTCAGGACAGTCTTATAGTACATCTTGGGCGTACGATATTCCTTCGGTAGAAACTTGCGGGCTCCCATGAACCTATGCATAGGGGTTGGCACACGTTTTCGTCTTGACTCTCCGGTAGAAACTTTGGGGCACTCTTTGAAGTACTTTGTGTTGGTTGAATAGATGAATCTGAGATTGTGTGATGCATATCATATAATCATGCCCACAGATACTTGAGGTGACAATGTAGTATCTAGGTGACATTAGGGTTTTGGTTAATTTGTGTCTTAAGGTGTTATTCTAGTACGAACTCTTGAATAGATCGATCCGAAAGAATAACTTTGAGGTGGTTTCTTACCCTACCATAATCTCTTAGTTTGTTCTCCTCTATTAGTGGCTTTGGAGTGACTCTTTGTTGCATGTTGAGGGATTGTTATATGATCTATCTATGTTATTATTGTTGAGAGAACTTGCACTAGTGAAAGTATGAACCCTAGGCCTTGTTTCCTATTATTGCAATACCGTTTACGCTCACTTTTATCATTAGTTACCTTGCTGTTTTTATAATTTCAGATTACAAAAACCTATATCTACCATCCATATTGCACTTGTATCACCATCTCTTC
>NW_021177476.1:0-838 GCF_002162155.2 Triticum dicoccoides
GTTTTGTGGTCCCGGAGTGATTTTGACGATTAACGAACCCTGGGGTGCGTTTACGTGTCGGTCATCAACACTCACAGTTTTGGCCGATTCTGGCCCGTTAGTGGACTATTACTCACTGTTTTGGGGTCCCGAATTGATTTCGACGATTAACGAACCCTGGGGTACGCTTACGTGTCCGTCATCAACACTCATAGTGTTGGCCAATTCTGGCCCGTTTCATGGACTATTACTCACTGTTTTGGGGTCTCGGAGTGATTTCCATGATTAACGAACCCTGGGGTGCGTTTACGGGTCGGTCATCAACAATCACAATTTTGGCCGATTGTGGCCCGTTTCAGGGACTATTACTCACTGTTTTGGGGTCCCAGAGTGATTTCCATGATTAACGAACGCCGGGATGTGTTTATGTGTCAGTCATCAACACTCACAGTTTTCGACGATTCTGGCCCGTTTCATGGACTATTACTCACTGTTTTGAGGTTCGGGAGTGATTTCCACGATTAACGAACCCTAGGATGTGTTTATGTGTTGGTCATTTAAAATCATATTTTTGGCCGATTCTGGTCCGTTTCACGGACTATTACTCACTGCTTTGTGGTCCTAGAGTGATTTCCACGATTAACGAACCCTGGGATGTGTTTACGTGTCGGTCATAAACACTCGCAGTTTTGGCCGAGTCTGACCCGTTTCGTGGACTATTACTGAACGTTTTGGGGTCCCGAAGTGATTTCCATAGTTATTGAACCCCAAGGTGCGCTGATGTGTCGGTCATCAACAATCGCAATTTTGGCCCGTTTCACGGACTATTACTCACTGTTTTGGGGTCCCGGAGTGATTT
>NW_021177477.1:0-999 GCF_002162155.2 Triticum dicoccoides
AATTAGATTTGGTAATGAAAAATACATGTGGAATAATCTTCGGTGCAGAAAACTGCGCTAAACTCTTCTAAGTTATTAAGTACACTACACTCCCTTATTTTTAAGGCCACACAGTCAATTGGCGTCTCCAGATTTTGAATTGGATCACCCGATTTTGCTTGGGTCAACAACTTCTCAAGGATTTCTCTCATTCAATTTCTTTAATTTACTATGCTCGCTAACTTGGAGCTCTGCCATTCGATTGAGGTATTCAATTTTAGAATTGGTTCACATTTTGACCTGGTCAATAATTTTTTAAATTAATCGGAAGCAACCGGCCTATAAAAATGTATCAATCCCGGGCACCCTCTCATCATCTAAAAAAAAGAAGCATCAGCATGCGATATTGTGGCATCAAGATAGTACATGCAAGCGTCGACGCAAAAAAATTCCCCACATAAATATGGGTTGATTTGCAGATAAGATAGAATCAAACGCAAAAGTACCACCAAAATACCCTGCATTATGTATAAAAACACACTCCATCTCCCCCACTAGCCAAACCAAATATTCTCTCAGTTCCAAAATATAAGGTCTATTTTTTAAAAAAAAGACAAATTTCTTTAACTTTGACAAAGTTTAGAGGGCAAAATTTCGACATCCACAACACTAATTAAATAAAAATATGAAAATTCCTTTCAAGATGATTCTAATAAGATACCGATCTTTTGTGTGGATATAGATATGTTTCTCTATAAATGTGGTCACTAAATGGTTTGACTTTTCAAAAAACTAATACACGCTATATTTTGAAATGAAGGGGTAAGAAAAATATGAAAACCCAATAACCACAACGATGCAGCAAAGCGCGCCTAACCCTTCTAGTGTATATGATGGTATAAATGGGTGATTATCTTAAAATTTAGATGCCAAATGTGTACCATCAATATCTGTGATGGTGATTTGTTCATATACAACATCAATGCCTGAATGTTCCTGATTTTTGTTAGAATTTTGAGC
>NW_021177478.1:0-1141 GCF_002162155.2 Triticum dicoccoides
CGGACCCACTTGCTGATGACCGACACGTTCGAAGCTGGGTCATGGATGCCTGTCCCTGTAAGTCTGTGCCACTTTGGGTTTACGACTAGTCATGTCAGCCCGGGCTCTTTATCATATGGATGCTAGCGACACTATCATATACGTGAGCCAAAAGGCGCAAACGGTCCCGGGAAAAGGTAAGACGACACCCGTGGGGATACCGTGCGTGAGGCCGCAAAGTGATATGAGGTGTTACCAGCTAGATCGATGTGACATCGAGTCGGGGTCCTGACAGGGTTGGCATCAGAGCCGGACTGCCTGTAGGTTCTCCAAGCCAAACTGGTCGATGTTGAGTCTAGAAATTCTTTAGTTATATGTAGGGGAATTGTTTGTGGGTTGGAACGTAAGGCTCTTTTTACTCCTTATACCTTATGACTTTCTGATCTGAGTCAGTCCATTCTTCCACCGGGGGTTAAGGAATTAGGATCTGTTCTCTCTATCAGGATCACGAGTTACTAATCAGTAGTACCTTATAAGTTTGATGGATACAAGCCTAGTTCAGTTCTAATACCACATTATGTTGTTAGAATGGATCCAGAACTTTGATATGATGATGTTGAGTGTGTATGAAATCCTTTGTCAAATGTCTCAAAATCCTTCTTGAGCATTTACAGCTGTTATGCTGCCGAAATTTTGCTAGAAATTCTAATGCCTTTGCATTATGATTGTGCTTTCAGATGGCCACTCGCGACCTCAATCAAGTGGTTCGCCTGACTCGATGCCTAGATGTACCCGGCCATACTGCTAAGTTGGTCAGGGTAATGACTGAGGCTGGATACCGCTGGTATCCTGAGTACACGGTCGAAGAGCAATTCCGAGATTTTAATCAAAGCCAGTATCTCTGCACTGTTAGGATATTTCCATCTTATCCTGGATCCACCGAGCCTCTTCACTGCTCTTATGGACTCGGGGTTACCATTGAGATGGCTGTGCAGGACGCCGCCTACTCTATGATGACCATTATGCGAGTCAGATCTGGTATATTTCGGGACTCTGATTTCCGGTATATGCCAGGATCACTTCCGGGAGCACAAGGGTATCTCCAGGCTATCTATGCTGACCCCACTCAGGAGGATTCACGGACTCGCACCACTGCTGAGAT
>NW_021177479.1:0-1620 GCF_002162155.2 Triticum dicoccoides
ACGCCACATAAAGGGCTTTAAAAGAAATGCCGCAGTCGGGCGTCTAGGCGACGCCACATAAAGGGCTTTAAAAGAAATGCCACAGTTGTGCGTCTGGGCGACGCCACATAAAGGGCTTTAAAAGAAACAATCATAGTGAATATCCCGGAGGTAGAACCATCCCAGAGATACTCGATAAATACAATCATATCACGGGTTAGTCAACAATAATAATAATCATCATAGATATCACGAGTCACGAGTAGTAATTCCATTTTCTGGTTAACAGTTTCACCTCCGAAGACCGACGCTAAGACCAACACCTGACCCATCCCAGACTGTAATCCTTAACCATGGACACGGCTATTCGAATAGGTTTATTCTCTGCGGAGGGTGTACTCTTTTCCCACGAGTAACGGATTTCTTTAGTCCATCGGGACTAATTCCGTCTACGGTCTTTTTGTTGAAAACACACCTAACTTGCACACACCAGCTTATCTCACACGTGTCTGGAATCACCCACGACACCTGTTAAGCAAACTCTAAGTGGGGAGGCTACAACCTCGCGTAGCATGGGATCAAATTTATATCGCGCGTTCTAAGGGGTGGCCTCCCCTCTCGGTCCCAACCGGAAACACCCATGCCCCCGGACCAGGTGGCCTGCCTACCAGCTACAACCGGTATCTTCCACCATGGCCTCTCTATACGGTGTGTGCTAGAAAGAGGTTGACAACTTACTGAATCGTACTGTACTTGCTGTAGAGACGAGTGGTAGTACGAAACAAGTATGGGGGTGACTGGAACAAGACTCCATCTACGGTCGACTCAGGAGGTTCGAGTATTCCCTGCATGATTAGCATGACGAATATATTTCATCCAACAAAGTCACCTCTCATATCGCCTTACCATGCCATACCAGACATAACCGTATCGACGGAGACCGGCGACAAACTCATGCCTACCCAAGGCAGAGGTTTTCCCGGGTTCCTGCCGGTATGCATGCAAGGCATATGAGGGTGATTATCATCACAAGTGTGTCCATTTCCAACAGCATGGAAATCAACAACATGCACCCATGTATATGATCATATCACATGAAATAACAAGTCCTTCAAAATGCGGTGGTGTTATAAATGCATCAACGATCACACCAAAAATATTATGCCGGGATTCAGAATGCTTGCCTTCAATGTGTGGAAAGGCAGGGTGCACTCCAAAACTTTTGAAAGTTTCTTCTCTCTCCCCAAAATCCTATTTAAAAATATATTTGAATTAACACACATTTCAAAAACAGAACCAAAAAGTTGTTTGAAATTTTTTCAAATAAATCTTAAAATAAACTAGACCAAATTTGAGGAAGGTAGGAAAAAGAATCAACTCATTTGGACTTATATTTAAAAAGTTATAGCCAGTCAAATATTTGGTCAAATCTGTTATTTAAATTAAAACAGAAAAGAAAACGTTTCAGACGAGATTACGCTTTCGGTACAGAGGAGGCGTACTTGAGGCTTTACGCCTCCACTTAACCACGTGGACGGCGCGGGGTGTCACTGACAGTGGGCCTGCCTGGCCCACTGGTCAGGTTTGACCAGTCGCCGCGCGTCGTCTCCCTCCTCTGCCCGAGCGGAGCGGGGCTCCGGC
>NW_021177480.1:0-1047 GCF_002162155.2 Triticum dicoccoides
CATGTACTCCTACATGGCCTCTCACCGCTACCTTTACCAAATCGTGTTCACACACTTAGCTCACACACAGTAGGACATGTTCACACACCTCTAATTCACCCCCGATGAATCAGACCTGACTCAACTCTAAGCAGTAGCAGGCATGACAAACAAACATGAATGAGTAGGCACAACAGGGCTCAAACAACTCCTACTCATGCTAGTGGGTTTCATCTATTTACTGTGGCAATGACAGGTCATGCAGAGGATAAAAGGGGTTCAACTACCGCAGCATGTAACAGTTGAATCGGTGTTGTCCTAATGCAGTAAAAGAGAGCAGGAGCGAGAGAGTGGGATTGTATCGGAATGAACAAGGGGGTTTTGCTTGCCTGGCACTTCTGAAGATAACATTGAGTCTTCATCAGTGTCAACGATCACATCGTCGATACAACGTCTACCGAGGGGGAACAACACCGGCAAACACAGAAGAAACACAATCAATGCAATGCACAATATGATGCATGCTATGACATGGCAAAATGAATGTGTTTTGGGCCAATGCACCTAAAACCAGGTTAAATGAAGTTGGTTTGAATCCAAGATTCAAATTTAAACTCCATATGTGGTTATTTAAATGTCATTCACTTCATTTGTCCTAAACAGTAGTGATAAGTTGTTCTAACATGCATGAAAATGGTACAGATGGATAGATTGGATTTTTCTGATAATTTTTCATATATAATTTATTTAATTTGGAGTTACGGTTGAATTTCTATGAATTTTAGAAGTTTATACAAATTTCTGGAATTTCCTGAATATTTTCAAATCCAGAAAATACTTATTGCGTCAGCCTGATGTCATGATGACGTCAGCAGGTCAACGTGGCACAGTCCGGTCAACCCCTGACCGGTGGGTCCCGAGTGTCAGCGTCTAACTAAACTAACCTAGCTTAGTTAAACTAACCTAACCTAATTAGCCGGGCGGGGCCCGCAGGTCAGTGAGAGAGAGGGGGTCAAACCCGGGTCAAACTCACCGGAGTTGACCCGAGGCTCGTCGCCGGCGAGGCCA
>NW_021177481.1:0-1620 GCF_002162155.2 Triticum dicoccoides
ACGCCACATAAAGGGCTTTAAAAGAAATGCCGCAGTCGGGCGTCTAGGCGACGCCACATAAAGGGCTTTAAAAGAAATGCCACAGTTGTGCGTCTGGGCGACGCCACATAAAGGGCTTTAAAAGAAACAATCATAGTGAATATCCCGGAGGTAGAACCATCCCAGAGATACTCGATAAATACAATCATATCACGGGTTAGTCAACAATAATAATAATCATCATAGATATCACGAGTCACGAGTAGTAATTCCATTTTCTGGTTAACAGTTTCACCTCCGAAGACCGACGCTAAGACCAACACCTGACCCATCCCAGACTGTAATCCTTAACCATGGACACGGCTATTCGAATAGGTTTATTCTCTGCGGAGGGTGTACTCTTTTCCCACGAGTAACGGATTTCTTTAGTCCATCGGGACTAATTCCGTCTACGGTCTTTTTGTTGAAAACACACCTAACTTGCACACACCAGCTTATCTCACACGTGTCTGGAATCACCCACGACACCTGTTAAGCAAACTCTAAGTGGGGAGGCTACAACCTCGCGTAGCATGGGATCAAATTTATATCGCGCGTTCTAAGGGGTGGCCTCCCCTCTCGGTCCCAACCGGAAACACCCATGCCCCCGGACCAGGTGGCCTGCCTACCAGCTACAACCGGTATCTTCCACCATGGCCTCTCTATACGGTGTGTGCTAGAAAGAGGTTGAAAACTTACTGAACCGTACTGTACTTGCTGTAGAGACGAGTGGTAGTACGAAACAAGTATGGGGGTGACTGGAACAAGACTCCATCTACGGTCGACTCAGGAGGTTCGAGTATTCCCTGCATGATTAGCATGACGAATATATTTCATCCAACAAAGTCACCTCTCATATCGCCTTACCATGCCATACCAGACATAACCGTATCGACGGAGACCGGCGACAAACTCATGCCTACCCAAGGCAGAGGTTTTCCCGGGTTCCTGCCGGTATGCATGCAAGGCATATGAGGGTGATTATCATCACAAGTGTGTCCATTTCCAACAGCATGGAAATCAACAACATGCACCCATGTATATGATCATATCACATGAAATAACAAGTCCTTCAAAATGCGGTGGTGTTATAAATGCATCAACGATCACACCAAAAATATTATGCCGGGATTCAGAATGCTTGCCTTCAATGTGTGGAAAGGCAGGGTGCACTCCAAAACTTTTGAAAGTTTCTTCTCTCTCCCCAAAATCCTATTTAAAAATATATTTGAATTAACACACATTTCAAAAACAGAACCAAAAAGTTGTTTGAAATTTTTTCAAATAAATCTTAAAATAAACTAGACCAAATTTGAGGAAGGTAGGAAAAAGAATCAACTCATTTGGACTTATATTTAAAAAGTTATAGCCAGTCAAATATTTGGTCAAATCTGTTATTTAAATTAAAACAGAAAAGAAAACGTTTCAGACGAGATTACGCTTTCGGTACAGAGGAGGCGTACTTGAGGCTTTACGCCTCCACTTAACCACGTGGACGGCGCGGGGTGTCACTGACAGTGGGCCTGCCTGGCCCACTGGTCAGGTTTGACCAGTCGCCGCGCGTCGTCTCCCTCCTCTGCCCGAGCGGAGCGGGGCTCCGGC
>NW_021177482.1:0-3072 GCF_002162155.2 Triticum dicoccoides
GACCGACATCATTGCGAGCTCGCCCACATAGCGGCTATTGCTGCCTCGCCCCGTCGACGTGCTGGAGCGATCCGCCGCCGTCCGCTACTTCATCCGCGCCCACGAACGCGAGACAGGAAGCGCCACAGCGACGCCTACGCCATCTTCTCTCTCCTCGAATGCCGACGCCCTTGTCGTTCACTCTGGTCCCCCTAGGCTTCCTCGACCGCGCCCATGAGCTCTCTGTGAGCTCGTACCCTGAATCCCCATCCCCTGCATTGATACGTTGTGGCACCCCGATCCACATGGAACAGGGGGCCTTCGCACATCAGTCCAGGATAACACCTGACGCACGAAAGGTCAATGATACAACATTCCAGGTACAAGAATATTCATCAAATACATGTATATAAGACTACATCATTGATGAATACAATCATCTAGCATAGCCCTAAGGCTATTTAAATGGCGGCGGAAGTTTTGGTTTGGCAGCATATCGACTCTGGCTGGGCTGCACAACTCACATGACTGGCAAGGGTATGACCTAGCGTGACCAAACAAGCGAACGATCCAAGTACGACCTACAAAACTGGCATGACACGCCAGGTCAGTACATTGAATGTACTTGCAAGACAACCAAATACATACCATCCAAACAAATAGGTGACAAAGCAGGAACCAAGCGCATGCAACAACCTATCTCATAGCAGAAACTAAGAATTGTATGATATTAACTAGAGACATGGATCAAAATAAGCACGAACAACATCATATCATCTACTAGCATGGCAAAAACATGACATATTAAAAACATGCTTCTAACATGGCAATGACATAACATGGCTTAGCATAGCATATCAAAACATGGCATAGTCTAGTAGTTCAAGCATGGCATGGTGTTGGGGATATAACTATTAGGTATAACCCGCCCATGAGGGGCCGGATTATACCTATGAATATTCTTGAAGCCCAAGACCAAGGTTGAAGATGGCGAGTTAGTAAGGGCCCAAAGCCCAGAGGCGACTTAAGGCCTGTTGAGATAAACCACTATATTGACATGACTTGTATTGTAAGGCAAAGAATAGTTAGAGACCGAGCCAGACACTGCTTATGAGCTGGCCGGGACTCTGAGAGCCATTGGGCGTCGACCTCTGTATATAAAGGGACGACCCGGCGGCGGTTTAGGGCAAGTAACATCAGATCGAGAGCTAGGTCAAGCGATTCCGCTCCCTAGTAATCGAGTCACAAGCAATCCCACTCAAAACTGGATCGTAGGCTTATTTACCTTCACCGTAAGGGGCCGAACTAGTATAAACCCCGTGTCCTTTATCCCGATTAATCCCTTTAAGCTTCCTAGTCGCGATGGCTCCACGACTAAGTTCTTTCACTAGGACATCTGACGTGACAATTCCATGAAAGTTGGCACCCACCATGGGGCCAGTGCACGGTGGATTTGAGTTCTTGAAGGGCAACTTCGAAGGGCTCAAGGGATACGCTGTGGGCCGGATGACCAAGAGTCATCGCGGCAAGCTCTACATCGATGACGCGGGATGGGGCCCCGACACCGGCTCAATTGAGTACGGGTACCGGGTCCCCTTCGGCGGAATTCACGTCTTCAGCAGCAAGATAGGCGAGCTGGGCCCTGAGCCAGAAATCTGCACCGACCTCGTCTAGACGACTTAGCGTGCGAGACCCGGCCGGGCTCTCCCAGCCGTGAAGCGTGCCTTCGTGGGATGCATCCATGAAGGACTCTCTGAAGGATCTGCATCTGGCAGTGAGACGACCATCTACTCTGATGGTGAGTCGTCCACGGGCGAGACAGATTCGTTGTATCAACTGCAAGACATCGGGCTTGGGGGCTATTCCGATGGCAGCAGTATTCCGGATCTCCTTGAGCCGCCGAGCAGAGTTGGGATCTTCATGGCTGGTACACAACCTATTCAAAAGTCCACAACTGCGGCAACAATAACCTCCGGGTCAGCGACAACCGGGGCAGGCAGCCCTGTGCGCCTGCCGGCTCAATGCCGATGGATCTCATGGATAAGATGACCGCTCTGTTGGCTACCGCGGTCAACCCGGTAGATCAAGCTCAATATGATGCGGAAGTAGCGCAGTTAAAACAAGATATAGTGCAGGCTAAAGAAGACCTAGCAGCGGAAGATGTCAGGAAGACTGCAAAGCAGGCGGCTCTGGACGCTCAGGCTCAGCGGATTCAGGCGCAGACTTTCCGGCTCACGATGGATCAAAATACATCCAATGAGTTCATGAGGAGAAGATAACAGAAGACTCAGTATCAGCTCCCTCCGGTTTACGATCCTCGAAACCTCTTCCATACACCTGGTGCATGGCCCGGTAACCCGCCGGAGATAGACCGGGTTGCGGCACCCGGGGCTGGGACGCCGGTTCAGCCGCGTATGATGGAGCCTCCCCGGATGAATACTGCTCCACCTCAGTATGTACCAACACCACCGGGTCATTATTCTAACCCGTTGAAGAACATTGTTGCTGCGGCGGCACGGCTGGCGGCTCTCCTGGTGGAGGGCGACTCTTCGACGGCGGTTGAAACTCACAGGGTCAGAGAACTTCTTCAGACGGCTTTGGCACAGCAGGAGGCGTACCCATATTAGCCGGGACAAGATTCATTCAACCCCTCGTCCAAGCCAGAGCCCGAGTTTATAGCAAGCACATGGACTCAGCGGCCGTTTCAAGCAAGGCCCGGTGCCATAACCAGCCGGCCGGGCATGACCCGGCATGCGATGGATCCCTTAACTTGGTTGATCAGGACATAATAGATCAAGAGGCTAAGCGGGCGGCTGAGCAGGCGACTCAGCTGGCGGCTTACCAGCCTTTTCTGGTTTATCCGACGATTTCCATTGAGGCAGGCGCGACCACCAGGACCGAAGGTGTCCCCTGTCTGGTGCCGGCTCTGCGTAACGAGCGTTTGCCCAAGGATTTCAAGGGGCCCAGAAAGGTGCCTAATTATATGGCCGACTTACAGCGTAGGGCATGGATTGAAAGCTATGAGATGGCTATGGAGCTACTGGAAGTCAGTGATGCTTCGATGGCCAAATACTTCACCATGATGTTGGATGG
>NW_021177483.1:0-2232 GCF_002162155.2 Triticum dicoccoides
AGACTTTCGCATCAAATACCATGCGAAAACGGACAATCCGCAGCCTTGCCGAAGTCTACCAAGTAGCAACAGCAAATCCATGGAGTGACACGGCTATCACCTTCAACGCCAACGACGAACCTACATTCCGGACAGCTAGAGCGCCAGCCGCATTGGTCCTCAGTCCGATAGTGGACGGCTTTCGCCTTACCAAGGTACTCATGGATGGCGGCAGCGGATTAAACCTCATCTACGAGGAAACCCTTCAAAAAATGGATATTGACTGGAGCCGCATTGAGCGAAGCAGCACAACCTTCAGGGGGATAATCCCTAGTCGAGAAGTACGCTGCACAGGAAAAATCACACTCGACGTAGTGTTAGGCTCGCCGGACAATTACAGGTCCGAAGAGGTCACGTTCCAAGTGGCCCCATTCGGCAGCGGATATCACGCCTTGTTACGGTGAGAGGCATTCACAATCTTCCAAGCTATACCCCATTACGGGTACATGAAGCTTAAAATGCCCGGCCCTAATGGAATCATCACTCTAGCTAGCGATCCAGATATTGCACTCCGCGCCGAAAATAAGACAGCCGCATTAGCCCTAGAGGCACTATCCGAAGCCCTAGCGGCAGAGGAACTAACTGCGCTGCGCTCCACGGTGGATAGGGACGACGTGATACTCGATAAGAGGTCCAAGTCCACCTCTTTTAAACCAGCAGACGAAATAGTCAAATTCCAGGTCCATCCAACCGACCCCACAAAGACGACCTCCATTGGGGCACAATTAAATCCCGATATCGAAGCCGCACTACGAGAATTCCTTCGGGAAAATTGTGACATTTTCGCCTGGCACCCTTCAGACATGCCAGGAATCCCATGCAGACTGGCAGAACACAGCCTAAATATCCTAAAAGGATTCAAGCCTGTCAAACAGGCTCTTCGGCGATTTTCCGAACCAAAAAGACAGGCAATGGGAGAGGAGCTAGCCAAACTCTTAGAAGCCGGATTCATCAGAGACATCAAACATCCGGACTGGCTAGCAAATCTGGTTATGGTACCCAAAAAGGACAAATCCTGGCGCCTTTGTGTCGATTTCAAAGACCTTAACAAGGCTTGCCCAAAGGACCCCTTCCCTCTCCCCCGCATCGACCAAATCATCGACGCTACAGCAGGGCACGATTCATTGTGCTTCCTCGACGCATACTCCGGATACCATCAAATCAAGATGGCGGAAAAAGACCAGGCTGGAACAGCATTTATTACTCCATATGGACCGTTCTGCTTTAACACAATGCCCTTCGGACTCAAAAACGCCGGCGCAACATATCAGCGCATGATTCAGACATGTCTGGCTACCCAGATAGGCAAAATAGTCGAGGCATATGTAGACGACGTGGTCGTCAAGACCAAACACGTCGAAACTCTAGTAGACGACTTGAGGGTGACATTCGACAACCTCCGAGCATATGACATTAAGCTCAACCCGGAAAAATGTGTTTTCGGCGTACCCGCCGGAAAGCTCTTGGGCTTCATTGTATCCGGTAGAGGAATTGAAGCAAACCCAGCCAAGATCCGAGCTCTGTCACAATTGGATATCCCAAAAGACCTCAAGCAAATACAAAAGTTAACCGGATGCGTGGCGGCTCTAAGCCGCTTCATCTCCCGTTTAGGAGAAAAGGCACTGCCCCTCTATCGCCTCCTCCGGCGCACCGAACATTTCGAATGGACGGATGCTGCCACGGCCAGACTCAAAGAAATTAAAGCCGTACTGGCAACTAATCTGGTCCTAGCCGCGCCCAACCTGGGCGAACCAATGCTATTATATATCGCAGCCACACATCAAGTTGTCAGCGCGGTACTCGTCGTCGAACGAGAAACAGAAGGGCACAAATTCCCTCTTCAAGAACCAGTGTACTACGTATCCACTGTCTTGACTCCATGCAAGTCCCGGCACCCACATTATCAAAAGATAGCGTATGCGGTGTTCATGGCATCCCGGAAGCTGCGACACTACTTTCAAGAGTGTTCCATAATAGTGGCCTCCGAAGTACATCTCAATGATATTATAAACAATCGCGACGCAACGGGCAGGATTGCAAAATGGGCCATTGAGCTCTTACCATTTGACATAACCTACAAACCACGGCGGGCTATAAAGTCGCAAGTCTTGGCTGACTTCATCGCCGAATGGACCAAAGCCGAACTCCCTAAAGAGTACGGCGCATACTCCAATTGGATCATGCATTTCGACG
>NW_021177484.1:0-1059 GCF_002162155.2 Triticum dicoccoides
AACATTGCTAGCGGAGGTGCTAGTTGTTTCTCCACAAATGATCATGGTGTTGTGTACTTTGAGAACCGTCTAGTGGTTCCCAAGAACCAGCATCTACGGCAGTTGATCCTTAAGGAGGCTCATGAATCTCCTCTCACCATTCATCCCGGTAGTACTAAGATGTATCAGGACCTACGCCAGAGGTTCTGGTGGACTAGGATGAAGAGAGAAATTGCTCAGTATATTGCTAATTGCGACGTCTGTCGTCGTGTAAAAGCAGAGCATCAACGGCCTGCTGGCACCCTTCAACCCCTAGCTATTCCTGAATGGAAATGGGATAAAATTGGTATGGATTTCATTACCGGTTTTCCCAGGACCAAGAGAGGGAATAATGCTATTTTCGTCGTGGTCGATCGTCTTTCCAAAGTAGCCCATTTCCTACCTGTTCGAGAGAGTATAACCGCTAGTTAGCTGGCAGACTTATACATCTCCCGAATAGTGTCCCTCCATGGTGTTCCTTTGGAAATTAACTCGGATCGAGGAAGTCTTTTCACCTCTCGATTTTGGGAAAGTTTTCAAAATGCTATGGGAACCCGTCTCTCCTTTAGCACCGCCTTCCACCCTCAGTCGAGTGGTCAAGTGGAACGCGTCAACCAGATTCTAGAAGACATGCTTCGAGCCTCTGTTATCTCATTCGGAATGGACTGGGAGAAGTGCCTTCCATTTGCCGAATTCGCTTACAATAACAGCTATCAATCTAGCTTGGGTAAAGCCCCTTTTGAAGTTCTCTATGGACGACGGTGTCGAACACCCCTTAACTGGTCAGAGACCGGGGAAAGACAATTCTTTGGCCCGGATATGATTCAGGAAGCAGAAGAACAAGTTCGCATCGTTCGTGAAAAGTTGAAAACAGCCCAATCTCGTCAAAAGAGTCAATATGACCGAAAACATAAGGCTATGACTTTCGAGGTTGACGAGAAGGCTTATCTTCGGGTCACCCCTCTGAAGGGAACCCATCGTTTCGGTATCAAAGGCAAATTGGCTCCTCGTTACATTGGACCTTTTCGCATTCTCGCCAAA
>NW_021177485.1:0-2848 GCF_002162155.2 Triticum dicoccoides
ACACATACTTGCTATAAAAAATTGCAGCTGGTGCTGGTTAGGTGCGAGATGAATACTTGCAACTGCACCCTTTCTTCTTTTCTAGGTCAATAAATTCTAAAAAATCCCCAATTTCTAGGGTTCGTTCTTAGCTACTGCCCCCCTAATACAGAGAAATAAAGATTGCTCCTCTCTCGACAACGCCATTTGATTTGGTTTGGTTTCTCTTGTCTTGATTCAAGGTCAAAGTGCAAAGATGGGTCACACGCCAAGGAGCCCTGCTCGTCGTCTCATCCGCTGGTCGGTCGTGTGTGCGCGCGTGCCACCTTCAACAGCAAGTTGATCCAATCCATCTCTTCCGCTGCTACTACTGCTCCGCTCCATGCATTTTTCCTGCCAAGGTGCGCAGGCGCTGCTCCGGGTGGCTGCTGTTGCGCCGAGCAGTAGATGACGCTGATCTCCGTGTGCCGGCAACGACTCCTTGTAGGTAGCACATCCGCTGCTAGTCATTGGATTATGAAGTGTCAATATTATGTGCAGGTCCAGGACAGAGCCACCATGTGGTCTTCTTCCGCTCCGACGCAAGGAGTGCTCCGACGCCTCCAGTCCGGTCTTCTTCCGCCCCGCCATGTCCGGTAAGCAATCAGTACTCTTCTCTGCTCGCTCTCTCTCACGCTCATGCTCTGCGTGTTGCTAAACTATGTGCTTGCCATATTTGTTGATTTCTAGAGTTCATGATGGATGGTCTGTAGTGCCATATTTGTTGATTTCTAGGGTTCATGATCGATGGATGGATGGTCTGTAGTTCCATATTTGTTGAGCTTCTTCATGTAGGATCAGATCCTACTACTATTGTCAGCTACATTTGAAGTTTAGTGATGCCAAGTGTTGCACGGATGATATCTGGTTTACATGCAGCAGGGACGCGAGAGATTTTTTTCACATCGTTATTGCTTCCTTCAACATATTTGCTTGTACCGCTAAAATCTTGGTGGAAGAAACAACTCATCTTTCTTTTCTAAGACACAAACATAAATGTCTTCATTGTTACTGAGCCTCTACCACATAACAATTGCTACTCAAGAACTATTCTTGACTTGGCTGTGAGTGAGATTTGTCATATATATGCTCCAGGTTCAGTCTTGGCTGATGGTTGTTGGTACAACAGTGCACTCCAATAATGGAAGATCTGAAATTACTTTACCATCTCTTACATGCAAGGTGTGTGCTGGAAGGCTTGGCCTCAGTCGGTGTCTTCCGTTGGATGGACCTGCTGTTGCCGGCACCCTTGCTGCTCTCCACCAACGTGCGGCTCGGCTCCCCTTTGCCTCCGGTAGACAAAATCGACTCCTGTGTGCGTAAGCCCATTAGTTCCTCTCTGCCCTGTTCTCATGCCCGCCTCTCTTGAAGATAGAAAGAGTGGATCTTGCTCATCTCGACAACCTTACAGGGGTCTGTCGGATGATGCTTCTTCAAGAACGATGAAGCCCATGTCCATACCTACCCATCTCGATCTAGATAGTTATTCATTCTTTGTCGTCCGGTATGCAACACTGCTTAATTAAAATCTTCAGTTTCATTATATCTAGTTGAGTTACTCATGTAAATGAGCACACTATCATGTCCTGAATTTCAGGATGGATTACAGTGACGTGAACGCCAAACAGCAGGGTTCTCCCATGCCTCATCTCCTCCGTTGAATGCGCTCCAGTGACCACTTCGTCTCCGGCTCCGGGCTAGGTAAGCCATGCCATCCCTCTCCTCCTTGTGCTTTCTCTTCTGCTGCCCACGGCCATCCACATTGAGTCATGGTCATGCCATGGCAATTTCTATGTTGTGCTAGCTGTGACCTGTGATGCCAAACACTTGCGCCTCTAGTGATGATTCTGGTGCAATTGCTAGTGTCACCGTTCTAGTGGATTTTTAGCTCTGTTTTTTATCTAGCAGTCATGATATGATTGTTTGATTCCTGGGTTCATGTACATCTGTCAAATTCTGCCATGGTTCTGTCCTAGGTACCCAAACAGTGCACTTCCTCATCAAGGGTTGTCCTTTAGGTTTCATATAAATTGGCAGGTTCAAATATGATCTTCAATCTTTTACTCCAGTGCTTTTCATAGCACCTCTAGCTTTTAATTGTACCTCCCCTTCTTTGAATCGCATGATACTATTTTATTTTGAGTTTTTCGAGGGGCCTTTGTTTAGGACAGCCACACAGAAGAATGAACAAACACTGCTACTTTAGCAGAACTATAATTTTTCTGATATCCTTGTCATTCCTGTATATCCTATTGGATACTATTTCTAATTCGCTTGTGTATCTACAGGTCATTCCTGTCAATGCTTCCCTCCTCCGTCGTCCGGCTCGGCTTCCGCTGTGCCTCCAGTGAACAAGTTCTTCCACTCCTGCTTCCACTCTGCTCTTTCTCTCATGCAAGTGCTTGCGGCCCACGGTAATCAAGCCATGGTGAATCTTATGCTGGCCATCGTGCCATGGCAAGTTATAGTGTTCGTTTATTTTCCATGCTTTCCCTGTTTGTTAATTGCAGTATCTTACATGTACTTATGCCCTCTTTTCCAGTGGGTAATCGTTTGATCCAAGGGTAAGATTTGCTCAAGAACCCACTGCAAGATAGCCGCAACAGTGTGCGTCCATTTCTGATTTCAGAAAAATACTCCATGTGCTGGTTTACCTCACCCTTTGAGATTTTAAATTTGATAAGTTGCTCCTCTCGATTGTAGGGCACTGCTGATGTTCTGGTCACCTTCGCCAGTCTCGGCAAGTTCGACAACAATGGGATATCCAAAGTAACGCAAACATAACACACATATACCTTGGTTCCCAGCAGCGCGATGACAATGGTTTGGC
>NW_021177486.1:0-1161 GCF_002162155.2 Triticum dicoccoides
CAACACTCACAATTTGGGCCGATTCTGGCCCGTTTGTTGGACTATTACTCACTTTTGGGGTCCCAGAGAGATTTCCATGATTGACGATCCCCGGATGTGGTTACGTGTCTGTCATCAACACTCGTTGTTTATGCCAATTCTGACCCGTTTCGTGGACTATTACTCACCGTTTTGGAGTCCCGTAGCGATTTTCATTGTTGTTGAACCCTAAGGTGCACTTACATGCCGGTCATCAACACTCTTAGTTTTGGCTAATTCTGGCCCATTTCATGGACTATTACTCACTGTTTTGGGGTCCCGGAATGATTTCCATGATTGACGAACCCCGGGGTGCGTTTACGTGTCGGTCATCAACACTCACAATTTTGGCTAATTCTGGTCCGTTTCGTGCACTATTACTCACTGTTTTTGGGTCCCAGAGCGATTTCCATGATTGACTATCCCCGGGGTGCATTTACGTGTCCGTCGTCAACACTCACAGCTTTGGCCAATTCTAACCCGTTTTGTGGACTATTACTCACCGTTTTGGGGTCCGGAAGTGATTTCCATAGTTGTTGAACCCCAAGGTGTGCTTACGTGTTGGTCATCAACACTCACAATTTTGGCCGATTCTGGTCCGCTTGTGCACTATTACTCACTGTGTTTGGGTCCCATTGCGATTTCCACGATTTCTGATCCCCGGGATGCGTTTATGTGTCTGTGGTCAACACTTATAGTTTTGGCCAATTCTGACCCGTTTCATGAACTATTATTCACTATTTTGTGGTCCTGAAGCAATTTCCATCATTGTTGAACTCCAAGGTGCACTTACGTGTCGGTGATCAACAATGGCAGTTTTGGCCGATTCTGACCTGTTTCTTGGACTATTACTCAGTTGTGGGGTGCGTTTACGTGTCGGTCATCAACACTCGCGGTTTTTGTCTATTCTGACCCGTTTCGTGGTCTTTTACTAACCGTTTTGGGGTCCCAAGGCGATTTCCATGGTTGTCGAACCCCAAGGTGTGTTTACGTGTTGGTCGTCAAGATTCGCAGTTTGGGCCAATTCTGCCCGTTTCTTAGACTACTACTCAGTTTTGGGGTCCCAAAGTGATTTCCATGATTGACGAACCCCGGAGTGCATTTACGTGTCGGTCAACAATACTCACAATTTTGGCCGATTCT
>NW_021177487.1:0-1211 GCF_002162155.2 Triticum dicoccoides
CACCTTACGCATCCAGAAAATCCGTGGACTACCTGCCCCGCAAGATATCCGTAACCGAGATAGTCGTGCACCGTCGTGAGCAGTGCGGCTCTCATAGGGAAATATTCTTTCTCTGCGGCGTCCCACGTATTGGCTGGCGTTTTCCACAGCGTGTCAAGCTCCTCTTTCAGCAGCCCCAGATACAGATTGATGTCGTTCCCTGGTTGTTTCGGCCCTTCAATTAGCATACTCATGTGAATGTACTTCCTCTTCATGCACAACCAGGGGGGAAGGTTGTACATCCACACAAACACAGGCCAGGTGCTATGTGTGCTTCTCTGGCTGCCAAACGGATTGACTCCATCGGTGCTCGCGCCCAGCACGATGTTCCTTGGATCGTTCCCAAATTCTGGGTATTCGAAGTTCAATGCTTGCCACTGGCTCGCATCCTTAGGGTGACTCAGCATCTTGTCCTTTTTATCTATCTCCGGATCATTTGCGTCATCTTCTCGCTTCTTCTCCTCCCTATCCGCGTGCCAACGCAGGAGCTTTGCTACCTTAGGATCCGCGAAATACCGCTGCAGACGAGGAGTGATCGGAAAGTACCACACCACTTTTCGAGGAGCTTTCTTCCTCTTCTTGTATCGAGTGACACCGCACACCGGACATATTGTAGACTCCGCGTGCTCGTCCCGATAAATGATGCAATTGTTCATGCACACATGGTATTTCACATGCGGTAAATCCAGAGGACACACGATTTTCTTCGCCTCCTCCAAACTGGTCGGGCACTTGTTCCCCTTGGGAAGACGTTCGTGCCAGAATGACATGTTCTCGTCGAAGCATGCGTCGGTCATTTTGTGTTTTACCTTCATCTCCAGGGCCATGAGCGTTACTTTCAGGCGGGTATCCTCGGGCCTGCATCCTTCATACAATGGAGTAACCGCGTCTAACTCAAGTTGATCCATCTTGGCTTTCTCTCGGGCGGCAGCTCTTGCGTTATCCGTCTGCTTGAGAAGCAGCTCTTGAATATGAGGGTCCTGCACCCAGCCCATCGATGGTCCAGCGTCGTCTGCTCCGCCGGCATCATCATCTTCATGATCATGCCCGTCGCCTGCTCCGGCATCTTCCTCATCATCATGTCCTGCATCTTCTACATGATGACTGTGTACAGCATCACAGTCGTGATCATCTCCTGGGGATTCTTCGTCTTCTCGCCCGCCCGAGCCGCG
>NW_021177488.1:0-1086 GCF_002162155.2 Triticum dicoccoides
AGGAGGAGGCGGGCTGGGCCGCCTGCTGGCTGGGCCGGCCAGCTACTGCTGGGCTGCACAGGGAGGAGCCCCAGGTAAGCTTCTCCTTCTTTATTTATTTTTGTTTTCTAATTTCTGTCATTTGTTTTGATTTAAATAAAATATTAAATCATTTTATTACCTTATGCCAATTTTTGCAGGAGCTAGATATATTATTCCAGAGCTCCCCAACAGGTGGCATAATTTTTGGACATATATTAATATATATAACTAATATATTTCCAATGCAAATATCTATGCATTAATTCCAAATGCCCAAAATAAATACCTATGAGCTCTTAAAAATATTGGTTTGATTTTTATCTCTGTCCAATATTTTCAGAGAGCAACATGAGCATTTTCTTGGACCCTTTTGGAGAAATTTTTATTTGGGTCATTTTCAAAATGATTCTGAGGGTTTCACAAATCCCCATTTCAAGTTTCTGATGAAAGAGTAAACATGATGCAACACTCTAATGCATGACTAGCTAGGGTGTGACAACTCACCCCCACTCAAAAGAATCTCGTCCCGAGATTTGGGTTCCTCCGGGAAGAAGGCGGGATACTCGAGTCGAAGACGATCCTCCCTTTCCCAAGTTGCTTCACTCTCGGAATGATGCGACCATTGTACTTTGAGAAACTTGATATTATGACGTCGGGTGGTACGTTCGGCCTGATCGAGGATACGAATGGGGTACTCTCGATATGTAAGATTATCTTGGAGATCAAGCGTTTCGTGGTCCACTCCACGGATAGGATCCGAGAAGCAACGCCTGAGTTGAGAAACGTGGAAGACATCGTGGACTCTGGAGAGGTGCGGAGGTAGTTCCAACTGGTAGGCAACTTCTCCTCGTTTGGCGAGAATGCGAAAAGGTCCAATGTAACGAGGAGCCAATTTGCCTTTGATACCGAAACGATGGGTTCCCTTCAGAGGGGTGACCCAAAGATAAGCCTTCTCGTCAACCTCGAAAGTCATAGCCTTATGTTTTCGGTCATATTGACTCTTTTGACGAGATTGGGCTGTTTTCAACTTTTCACGAACGATACGAACTTGTTCTTCTGCTTCCT
>NW_021177489.1:0-2706 GCF_002162155.2 Triticum dicoccoides
TTTTTGGACGAAGACTATTGACACAAATGCATGTGAGATTGTTCGGATCCTTTTTTTTCGAAAAGGAGGTCGAAACCCCCGGCCTCTGCATTATTGTGATGCACACATCCATGCTAATGTTGCTTATGAGACCCATTTCTATTGTTGATGATGGTGACTACATTTTAATTATTGATCACTAGCAAATGTGAGAAAGTAATCGAGGTAGTAATGCTAACGGCAGCACCCGCTCATATTGGTTGACTTATAATGCTTGGGCAATAATGAACACTTGACCATTCACTAAACATATCTTGTTTTACTCTCACGCATTATCAGCGTTCTATTACCGATGCCATTCACCAGTGTCATAAGTTATGGAGTCAAGTCTTCCCTGCGTTCCTCACATATAGTGTTTAACTTATCAAGTCTACATCTTGTTACATACACACACAGTATTTGTTCAGGAGTCGGTATGGATCGCTGTCTATGTAACGTTGCCAACTCGTTTGAACATCAGCAAATTTGCAGGAACAAGTACTATAGAGGAAGTACTCAACATCACAAACAAAACGCTAGCATTTTTCGATAAAAAATGCTAGCCTGTGGCCACACATTACAGTTCGATGAATAACTGGAGAACGAGACAATTTTGTAATCACGTGGGATAATATATGGACCATTGCCAATTTTATTCTTCCCAAAACCATATGAAATGGTGCTTCATTTCAGCCATCATATTCTAACCCCTAAGTCTACTGTGGAGATGGGTAGGCAGTTCGCTTGTTTTTGTGTTCACGATGAAACAATCCAACACCTATTTCTTGATTGCCTTCTCGCGAAGTTACTTTGGCGGTCTGTTCATATAACCTTTAACATTATCCCTCCAGATAGCATTGAAGCGTTGTTTGGGACGTGGCTAAATGGAGTGACTACTCATATTGCGTCTAGTATTCGGATTGTAATATGCGCACTTCTTTGGGCTATATGGAACTGCAGGAATGATATGATTTTTAACAGACAATCTATGATTAACTTCTTGGAGGTTATCTTCAAGGCTACGGCATTGAATCCATACGTGGTCGTTACTCACTCCTACAGCCTTCAGGGAGCAGCTGGCCACTGGGTGCAACCGGTGGGAGATGGTAGCATGGGCTATTTTCAACCGGTTTGAATGACGGTTGCATAATAGGGTAGGTCCTTAGTGTCCTTTCGTCCAGTTGGTTATGGCTTTCAGTTGTTTACTTTTTTCTATTGCTCCTTTTGTGAGTTGTATTTTGCAGACCAGACTTTTTTTGTTGGACTTGATCTAATAAAGTGGCCGCATGCATCTTTCCGATGAAGAGGTCGGGGGATGACCTCCTTTTCAAAAAAAAATCCAGGCCGGTGAGGTTAAGTTCAGTGACACGAGACGATGCTGTCGTGGTGCAGTTCACACGACGCCATCGACAGAAGTGGGTGGTGCTTCTCCAGCTGCCCAAGGCTCCTCGTGGATCGTCGGTGCTGCCCTGCTTTCATGGATCGTTGAGACTTCAACGTTGCTAACTCTGTCGTTACTGGGCAGCAGCAATGCCAATAGTAATAGCATGTCCGGTTGCTTGGGAGAATGCACACGTCAACACCCCTCACCTGCAATGTAAACCGTAAACTTAGTTCATGATATGAAATGCATGTATAGTAGTGTTATGTTGATGCTGTGAAAAAAAGTAGCTATACCGCCTGAGAACAAGATGTACACAAGCAAAAAGACATGATTAAGGAGACACCCTTGATGAGATCCGAACAGACGATATTCCACAAGTCACGGCTGAAGAAAACGATATCCCTACATCACCATTCTCTAAAGAGGAGGTGAGAGCTGCGGTTTTCCAAATGGAACATAACAAAGCTCCAGGTTCAGATGGTTTCCCCGCAGAATTCTATCAGAATTTCTGGGATATAATCAAGTCTGACCTTTTGGAGTTGTTTAATTGTCTTCACGCCGACAAACTTGACCTATTCAGACTTAATTTTGATGAGATTGTGTTGTTGCTGAAGATTAAGGAGGCCGAACGGATCCAACAGTTCAGACCCATATGCCTCCTTAATGTCAGCTTCAAAATTTTCACCAAAGTGGCTACGAATAGGTTAAACTTGGTAGCTGACCATGTTTTCCGACCATCTCAAATGGCTTTCATGCAAGGAAGAAATATACTTGATAGCGTAGTAATCCTGCATGAGACCGTTCATGAGATGCACCAAAAAAAATGAGTGAAATAGTATTCAAGATCGACTTTGAAAAAGCCTATGACAAGGTCAAATGGTCTTTCCTCCAATAGGCCCTAAGGATAAAAGGTTTCTTCGATAAATGGCGCGAGTGAATCCATAATTTTGTAACAGGAGGTAGTGTGGCCATCAAAGTCAATGATGACGTAGGCCATTACTTTCAAACAGAAAAAGGATGACGACAGGGTGACTTCATGTCCCCAATGTTATTTAACATTGTCGTTGACATGTTGGCTATTCTGATTGAGCGCGCCAAGCAGGATGGCCAGATTGCAGGAGTAGTGCCATACCTTATGGATGGTGGTCTCTCTATTCTGCAATATGCTGATGACACAATTCTCTTTATGGAACATGACCTGGA
Organism: Triticum dicoccoides; assembly: GCF_002162155.2. Lineage (NCBI taxonomy): Eukaryota > Viridiplantae > Streptophyta > Magnoliopsida > Poales > Poaceae > Triticum > Triticum dicoccoides. The sequence goes on from NW_021177489.1 coordinate 2,606, forward strand.
CAAGGCTCGAAACCTTAAACTCTTGTTGTCAGCGTTTGAGCAAATGTCGGGTCTTAAATTAAACTTTCATAAAAGCGAACTTTTCTGCTTTGGAGAAGCCA
>NW_021177490.1:0-4852 GCF_002162155.2 Triticum dicoccoides
CCCGGTTGGTGGCACCAACCGGGACCAAAGGTTGTGTGCTAGAACTGGCGCAGTGCGGTGGGATGTTTAGTCCCACCTTGCTAGCCGAGAGGGGCTTGGAGTGGTTTATAAGCTCTGCCGAGCCAACCACTTCGAGCTCCTCTCTACTGCAGGCTTACGGGCCTAAATCCACTGTTTGTGCATGTGGGCCTACTGGGTCTCCTGCGGACCTGAATCCTGGCCCATGGTAGGGTTTCTAGTCGTATTCAGGCCGTGGGGGCTCAGTAGGAGTCACTTTTTTGTTTTTTTGTTTTCTTTACTTATTGTTGCTATTTTTAATTTTTTTTCCATTTTTTGTTTTGTTTTCTGCATTATTTATTTTGTTTTGTTTTTTGCTTTATTTTTTAATTCTTTTTTGCTTTTAGTTTTAGAAAAATTATAAACTTTCTGTTAGTGCCATTAGTTCTCAAATTTGAAAACACTTTTTTTGTTTTTTGTTTTTAGTGCCTATTTTTTCCAGTTTTTTGTTTTGTTTTCTGCATTATTTATTTTCTTTTATTTTTTGCTTTATTTTTTAATTCTTTTTGCTTTTAGTTTTAGAAAAATTATAAACTTTCTGTTAGTGCCATTAGTTTTCAAATATGAAAACACTATTTTAGTTTTTTTGTTTTCTTTGTTGCTTTATTTATTTTATTTTGTTTCTACTTACAACAAAATACTTATTGTTGCTATTTTTATTTTTCCAGTTTTTTTGTTTTGTTTTCTGTATTATTTATTTTCTTTTGTTTTTTGCTTTATTTTTTAATTCTTTTTGCTTTTAGGTCAGCAAAATTATAAACTTTCTGTTAGTGCCATTAGTTTGAGAAAAATTATAAACTTTCTGTTAGTGCCATTAGTTTTCAAATTTGAATAGTTAAAATTTGATTTCTTTGAAATTTGTGTGAATCACAAGTTTGTGATTAAATTTACTAAAAAAATGAACATAGATGCACCTATAGAGACAATTCGACCTAAATTCATAGTTTTCAAATGAACTCTGAAAAAGTTGGCATAGCATACTCATGTGTTACAAAGTTGGCATGGTATCATCATAATAGTTGCGGGAGAAAGTCTTCACTTTTTCTTCGCTTGTGTCATTTGCTTATTGCGCCGTAACCATGGATAATCTTCATCGTTTATCAGGATGCTTGGGTCAGCCTTGACATTGAAGGGAGGAATTTCATGAAACTTTTCATAATCTTCAGACATGTCTGTCTTGCCCTCCACTCCCAGGATATCCCTTTTTCCTGAAAGAACTATGTGGCGCTTTGGCTCATCGTATGATGTATTCGCTTCCTTATCTTTTCTTTTTCTCGGTTTGGTAGACATGTCCTTCACATAGATAACATGTGCCACATCATTGGCTAGGACGAACGGTTCGTTAGTGTACCCAAGATTTTTCAGATCCACTGTTGTCATTCCGTACTGCGGGTCTTTCATTACCCCGCCTCCTGTCAGATTGACCCATTTGCACCGAAACAAAGGGACCCTCAAATCACGTCCATAGTCAAGTTCCCATATCTCCTCTATGTAACCATAATATGTGTCCTTTGTCCTATTGGTGTTTGCTGCATTAAAGCGGACATCACTTGCACTGTGGGTCTACCTGTACCCCGCCTCCTGACAGATTGACCCATTTGCACTTAAACAAAGGGACCTTAAAATCATGTTCGTAGTCAAGTTCCCATATGTCCACTATGTAACCATAATATGTGTCCTTTCTGCTCTCGGTTGCTGCATCAAAGCGGACACCGTTGTTTTGGTTGGTGCTCTTTTGATCTTGGGCGATCATGTAAAATGTATTCCCATTTATCTCGTATCCTTTGTAAGTCAATACAGTCAAAGATGGTCCCCTGGACAACAAGTACAGCTCATCACAAACAGTGTTGTCACCTTTGAGACGTGTTTCCAACCAACTGGTGAAAGTCCCGTTGTGTTCACATGTAATCCAGTCGTCGCACTGCTCCGGGTGTTTGGAGCGTAGACTGTTCTTGTGTTCATCGACATACGGGGTCACCAAGGTAGAGTTCTGTAGAACTGTGTAGTGTTCTTGAGACCAAGAATATCCGTCCCTGGATATTATTGAGTCACTTCCAAGAGTGCCTTTTCCAGTCAGTCTCCCTTCATACCGCGATTTAGGGAGACCTATCTTCTTAAGGCCAGGAATGAAGTCAACACAAAACCCGATTACATCCTCTGTTTGATGGCCCATGGAGATGCTTCCTTCTGGCCTAGCGCGGTTACGGACATATTTCTTTAGGACTCCCATGAACCTCTCAAAGGGGAACATATTGTGTAGAAATACGGGCCCTAGGATGACAATCTCGTCGACTAGATGAACTAGGACGTGTGTCATGATATTGAAGAAGGATGGTGCGAACACCAGCTCGAAACTGACAAGACATTGCGCCACATCACTCCTTAGCCTTGGTACGATTTCTGGATCGATCACCTTCTGAGAGATTGCATTGAGGAATGCACATAGCTTCACAATGGATAATCAGACGTTTTCCGATAGAAGCCACCTCAATGCAACCGGAAGCAGTTGCGTCATAATCACGTGGCAGTCATGAGACTTTAGGTTCTGAAACTTTTTCTCTGGCGTATTTATTATTCCCTTTATATTCGACGAGAATCCAGTCGTGACCTTCATAATGAGCAGGCATTCAAAGAATATTTCTTTCTGTTCTTTCGTAAGAGCACAGCTGGCAGGACCTTTATACTGCTTCGGAGGCATGCCGTCTTTTTCATGCAAACGTTGCAGGTTCTCCCGTGCCTCAGGTGTATCTTTTGTCTTCCCATACACGCCCAAGAAGCCTAGTAGGTTCACGCAAAGGTTCTTCGTCACATGCATCACATCGATTGAAGAGCGGACCTCTAGGTCTTTCCAGTAGGGTAGGTCCCAAAATATAGATTTCTTCTTCCACATGGGTGCGTGCCCCTCAGCGTCATTCGGAACAGCTAGTCCGCCGGGACCCTTTCCAAAGATTATGTGTAAATCATTGACCATAGCAAGTACGTGATCACCGGTACACATGCGGGCTTCTTCCGGTGACCTGCCTCGCCTTTGAAATGCTTGCCTTTCTTTCGACATTGATGGTTGGTCGGAAGAAATCGACGATGGCCCAGGTACACATTCTTCCTACATTTGTCCAGGTATATACTTTGAGTGTCATCTAAAAAGTGCATGCATGCGTGGTATCCTTTGTTTGTTTGTCCTGAAAGGTTACTGAGAGCGGGCCAATCATTGATGGTCACGAACAGCAACGCCTTTAGGTTAAATTCCTCATGTTTGTGCTCATCCCATGTACATACACCATTTCCATTCCACGACTATAAAAGTACTTCAACTAATGGCCTTAGGTACACATCAATGTCGTTGCCGGGTTGCTTAGGGCCTTGGATGAGAACTAGCATCATAATGAACTTCCGCTTCATGCACATCCAAGGAGGAAGGTTATACATACATAGAGTCACGGGCCAGGTGCTGTGATTGCTGCTCTGCTCCCCGAAAGGATTAATGCCATCCATGCTTAAAGCAAACCATACATTCCTTGGGTCCTTTGCAAACTCATCCCAGTACTTTCTCTCGATTTTTCTCCACTACGACCCATCAGCGGGTGCTCTCAACTTCCCGTATTTCTTCCGGTCCTCACTGTGCCATCTCATCAACTTGGCATGCTCTTCGTTTCTGAACAGACATTTCAACCGTGGTATTATAGGAGCATACCAAATCACCTTCGCTGGAACCCTCTTCCTGGGGGGGCTCGCCGTCAACATCACCAGGGTCATCTCGTCTGATCTTATACCGCAATGCACCGCATACCGGGCATGCGTTCAGATCCTTGTATGCACCGCGATAGAGGATGCAATCATTAGGGTATGCATGTATCTTCTCCACCTCCAATCCTAGAGGGCATACGACCTTCTTTGTTGTGTATGTACTGTCGGGCAATTCGTTATCCTTTGGAAGCTTCTTCTTCAATATTTTCAATAGCTTCTCAAATCCTTTGTCAGCCACAACATTCTCTGCCTTCCACTGCAGCAATTCTAGTACGGTACCAAGCTTTGTGTTGCCATCTTCGCAATTGGGGTACAACCCTTTTTTGTGATCCTCTAACATGCGATCAAACGTCAGCTTGTCCTTTTGACTTTCGCATTGCGTCCTTGCATCGACAATGACCCGGCGGAGATCATCATCATCGGGCACATCGTCTGGTTCCTCTTGATCTTCAGCAGCTTCACCCGTTACAGCATCATTGGGCACATCATCTGGTTCCTCTTGATCTTCACCAGCTCCCCCTGTTGCAGCATCACCATATTCAGGGGGCACATAGTTGTCATCGTACTCTTCTTCTTCGCCGTCTTCCATCATAACCCCTATTTCTCCGTGCCTCTTCCAAACATTATAGTGTGGCATGAAACCCTTATAAGGCAGGTGGGAGTGAAGGATTTTCCGGTTAGAGTAAGACCTCGTATTCCCACATTCAGTGCATGGACAACACATAAAACCATTCTGCTTGTTTGCCTCAGCCGCATCGAGAAACTCACGCACGCCCTTAATGTACTCAGAGGTGTGTCTGTCACCGTACATCCATTGCCGGTTCATCTACGTGCGTTATATATAATTAAGTGTCCAAATTAATAGAAGTTCATCATCACATTAAAACCAAAGTACATACATAGTTCTCATCTAACAACATATAGCTCTCCAGAGCATCTAATTAATTAAACCATACATTGAAACTATGTAAAACATTTCAATGTGAAAACAAATGCGATCATAATCGCAACCAAGGTAACAATTGATCCAACGGCATAATGATACCAAGCC
>NW_021177490.1:4862-5503 GCF_002162155.2 Triticum dicoccoides
CCACGTGCCGAAGAAAAAAAAGAAGAAAAAAAGAGGAGAAGAAGAAAGGAATAGAGGAGAAGAAGAGAAAAATAGAATATTCTATTTTTCTCTTCTTCTCCTCTATTCCTTTCTTCTTCTCCTCTTATTTTTCTTCTTTTTTCTTCTTCTAATTTATTTCTCCTCATCTTCCTCTGCCCTCTTCTTCTCCTTTCTTCCTCTTCTTATTTCCTTTTTCCTCTCATTCTTTTTCTTCTTCTTCCTTCTTAAAAATACATGAAGTGGTATTGCTTGTTTTTTTAAATAATGTTCAAATAGAAATTTTAGAAAAAAGTAAAGGTTTTGCCTAATTCATTGTTCATATGAATATACAAACATTTGCATATTTACAATAATCAATATCACCAAAAAAATCTATGAACAGAAAAAAATACTATTTTTCAGTTAATCTATCTTTTGCATACATATACACACATACATATACTATACAAATACATATAACCAGGAAAAAACATATATAGGGGGAGAGGGGGGCGGTGTCGGCCCTGACCAAAGCGAGAGGCGACGACGGTGCGGGGCGGCGACGGCGAGGCAGAGGCGGGGCGGCAACGGTGTCGAGGTGGCGACGCGGGGCGGCGACGGCGTCGGGGCGCGACGCGGGG
>NW_021177490.1:5513-6074 GCF_002162155.2 Triticum dicoccoides
GTCGTCGAGGGTCAAGGTCGCCGAGCGGTAGAGGAAACCCTAAATAGCAAGTATCGTGGGTGTGAGATACATGTGGTCGTCGGTGTCAGACACAACATCCATGTCCCACAAGTGACGCGGGTCGACGCCCGTGTCACTTGTGGGACGTGGATGTAGTGTCCGACACCGACGACCACATGTATCTCACACCGACGATACTTGCTATTTAGGGCTTCCTCTACCGCTCGGCGACCCTGCACGACCCTTGTTCCCGATAAAAAAAAGCGGAAGAAGAAGAAAAAAAGAGGAGAAGAAAGAATAGGGGAGAAAATAAAAGAGGAGAAGAAAGAATAGAGGAGAAGAACTCCTCTATTCTTTCTTCTCCTCTTTTTTTCTTCTTCTTCTTATTTTTTTATCCTCTTCTTCCTCTCATGTTTGACGACCCTCGACCCCTCGACGACCCTAGACCCCCTCTCGACCCTCGACACCTCGGCGACCGTCGATCCCCTCTCGACCCTCGACCCCTCGGCGACCCTAGACCCCTCTCGACCCTCGTTCCCGATAAAAAAAGAGGAAGAAGAA